>NC_058134.1:246221689-246256641 GCF_016433145.1 Gracilinanus agilis
CACACACACACACACACACACACACACACACACACACACACACAAAGAGAAAGAGAGAGAGGGAAATAAGATTACCTGGTGTCTTCTCCATCAGATCGCAAACTCTTAAACTAAAGGTCAGGAACTTTCTTTTGCCTCCTTTTTGTATTCTCATTCTCAGTACTTAGAACATTTCTTGACATACAGTAAATGCTTAATAAATACTGATCAATTGACTGATAAATTCAAAGACAAAAGCAATTAGTTCCAGCTAAGTGTGAGAAGAGAATAATTCATGACAAAGCTGATATTTCCAAGACATTAGAATTTTTTGGTTTTTGGTTTTTTATTTTTTTAGAAAAAATTTTTCCATGGTTCCATGATTCATGTTCGTGCTCTCCCCCACCCCCCTCCTTAGCCTAAATGCATTTCCACTGGTTTCTTCATGTGTCATTGATCAAGACCTATTTCTATATTATTGATAACTGCTCTAGGGTGGTCATTAAGAGTCTACATCCCAAATTGTGTCTGCATCAACCCATGTGTTCAAACAGTTGTTTTTCTTCTGTGTCCAAGACATTAGAATGATGGTATAATTCAGTAGGCAAAGATGAATATAAACAATATCATGAAGAAAAATGATATAATGATACTTTTGTTTCATAGAATGATGTGGGGTTTATAAAGCTTTTTCATGTAAAAGATAGGATTTGAGTTGGAACTTAAAGAATCTGGGGGAGTCAATAAATGATGTTGAGAAAAGAAAGCATTTTAGGCATTGCAGAGAGCCCCCAAATACCTGGAGGTAGAGTGTTATTCATAGAACAACCAGAAGGTCAATATCACTAGATTGAATTGAATCTTCACAATAATACCGTGAGGGAGGCAGATGTTATAACATCCCAATTTTGCACACCTCCAGGGACATTGGAACATTTGCCCAAGATAACACAAGAGGTAAGAGGAAAAGCCAAGCTTTAGATCTAGAGCTTCAGATTCTAGGACCGTGCTTTTCTTGTGTCACCTTGTTGACCATTCAAATAAATGTAATTTATATAAATACTTTATGTTTATAGGTTATAATGAGAAACAATGGCAAAATCTCTAGTCCTTAAGGTAAAAACACATGAATTTGTACCCATTATTTGGATGATTCCCATAATATCAGAGGTAAACCTAAGATATGTCCATGCAATTATAACCTCAAAAGGAAATGATTCAAATTGGTGTTCTAATATTTGCTAATTCCATAGGGTTATTCTAGGAAAGTTCTTAATTTTAAAATATATGTTTTGGGGACAGCTTGATGGGGCAGTGGATTGAGTACTGAACTTGGAAACAGAAAAAAATAATCTTCATGAGTTTGAATTTAGTCTCAGACACGTGGCTATATGACCTTGGATGAGTCACTTAACTCTGTCTCTCAGTTCATCATCTGTAAAAATGAGTCAGAGAAGGAAAGAGCAAGCATCTCCAGTCTTTATCAAAACAAACAAACAAAATTGAGTCATAAAGCACTGAACACAATAGAAACTACTCAACAACAATTTTGTTTTTATATCAACTTCATTTTCCTCTAGATTCCCTTTGCCTTCCCAGAGTGATCTCTTAAACAAAAACAAGAACTTATTTATATATAGCAATGCCACTTCAGTAAATGTAGGCAAACTATAGAAAACAATCCTGATCATATATACTGCTGCGTTCTGTACCCATAGCCCTCTACCTCTGCAAAGAAGCTGGAGGATTTACTTTCTTATATCTCTTCTTTCAGTCATGCTTAGTCATTGAAATTTCAGGAGGAAAGTGTTCTCCATTCCCTAAATTACTAGATGAAAGTGTACCATTATTTCCTTGTCTCCAACAACCTTGTAGGTTTGTTTTCACATGCACTATTTTTCTCTATTTTGTCAGTGAGAGAAGTCAGGATCAGAGAGTCTGACTCAGAGACAAGAGAATACATCATATACTCAGGTGCTAGCCAGGAAGTGGTTACTTGCCACAAATAAGTTCTCAATTTGAAGACAATTGAAAATATAGCTGGAGTGTATTTAAGGGCTGCATCTATATCAACACGAAGAAGTTAAGGAAGAGAACATAATTCCTCTGATCCCCATGTTCTCCCTCTAAGATAGAGAACTACAGGTAGGGAAACCTATTATACATATAAAGTAACAGATAAGGAGCTGACCTCAAAGTCAGGAAGAATTTGGGATCAAGTCGAGTCTCCGACACATATTGATTTGGTGACCCCGGGAAAGCAATTGAGTTCTCAGTGTTCCGGACAACTCGCTGGGTCTATGAGGTGTAGAAAAGGTGCCAATCTGCATTGGTAGAGGGGGTGTCTTTGTCTGGGAGTTCCCTCTCCTGATAAAGTTAGAGATGTAATGAACTTTTTGGAAACTTCACTTAATAGTATGGCACCAAGACATGGATTGCTCCTTTTCTAGGGGTTGCTTTCATACATTCTTCCTACCAATCTTATAACTTCTGGTACCCATCAACTAGAAGTCAGAGATCAAGGTCTCATGGGAAGCTGATTTAGTGCATGTGCAAAATTTGTTTTTGTTTTAAAAAAGTAAGAAGAAAAGAAAAGAAAGAAAAAAGACAAAATGGCAAATTTTAAACATTTTATTTCATTAGTATTACTTTGAAGACTTTGACAGTATTGATAGACTTCATCTAAAAGAGATAAAATACTGTTTCTACACACTGTATTTTATATAGGACATTGATAATTTCAAGAGCAACCAAGACAAGGGAATTGAATTTATGCCACAATGAGATTATTGAAAGAATTGGGGAGTTAAACGTGTAGAAGAAAAGACTTAAGGGTGACATTGATAACTTTCTTAAAACATTTGAAGGGTTGTCTCAAGTAGAAGAGGGATTTAGCTTAATCCCCTTGGCCTAGATATAGGAATTAGGATCAATAAGTAGAATGTGTGAAAAAGTGAAATTCAGACTCCTGTAAGGAAGCAAACAAACCTAACATCAACAACAAGCTTCTTAACAACTAAAGCTGTCCAAAAAGGTGATTAGTTAGTTGTCTCATGAAGCAAAAGCTGAAAGGTCACTCTGCAGGGCTGTTGAAGACAGAGTTTCTGAGAAGAAATGGCTTGAACTTGAAGGATGCTGAGAGTCCTTCCCACTCTGAGGCTCTATGATTATACAATATCAATAGCCTATTCAGTGGAATAGCATACAAAAGAGGGTGATCCTCTTTATTTAATAAGACAAATATTATAGGATAATAGAATTCAACCCATAAGATACTTAAGAGATCACCTACTGTAATGCCTTCATTTTGCAAATGTGAAAAATGAGGTAAAGAGAGATGAATTGAGTTGCCCAATATTCCACAGATAGTTACCAAACAATCTAGGTTGAACCCTAATCTTCTGAAAGCAAATCAAGAACTCTTTTTACATGCTACTTTCATGAGTTTTTTTAAACATTGTTAGATTACAAATTCCCTGGGAATAAATAACCCATCTCATCCAAATTTTGTATATTCTATAATACCCACTGAAGTATTCTGAAAAAAGTATTAGTGTGTGTGTGTGTGTGTGTGTGTGTGTGTGTGTGTGTGTGTGTGTGTATATATATATATATACAACCTGGATTTGTTAATGACACATAAATAATTCAGGAATGAAGTAATTTAAAAGCAATTTTGAAGAAGTGTGCACTTTGAATGCAGAATAAAAGTAATTAAGAACACAGCTTTTTAAACCATTCAAAATTTGTGCATATTTGTTACCATAAAGAAAGAAGAAAAGGAAGGGGAGGACAAAAGAAGGGAAATGAAGGGCAAAGGAAGGAGAGGGCCAGAAGGATGGAAGGAAAGGGAAAGAGGCAGGAAGGGAGGAAGGAAGGAAAGAAGGAAGAAATGAAGAATATAAAATCTAACATGTTGTATACACTGTGGTATATATTCACATTTCACTTTTTACTGTACCACTTTAAATTTTAATGTGGGAAGATTAAGATATAATTTGAATCTTTCACTTTTAAGGAAAGGTACCAATCTCTTCATTAACATATAGATTTACCATTTTTAATGTATAAATGTCATTGATAGCATTTTAAGAAAGATTCATATGGTCGGTATATTTTAAAACGTTAACTGGAATGCTTACAAAAATACTCAGAATGATTACATGGTTCATAAAAAATTGAAAAGCATTTAGCGATGAACATCTTATAAATGGTTGAATGGTGACCTCAATTACATGGAGCCAATTAACTAAAGGAGTATTTTCCCCCTGTAATCAGTGTTTATTTTTAAACCAAGCTCTATGAGCATATAAATACCCGCCTTGCTAATTTTCTGAGTGGACGGTTTTGTTGACTTTTTTGAAACTATAGATTTTTCTTCCTGAAAATGAGATTCATTTTCTCCAGAAGGAAGAAAGCTTCATAAAGTTGGAAAGCTCTGAGCTTGGAGTTAAGAGACAAGTATATCAGTCTCAGTTTGGACAGTTATGAGAAACAGAAAATTCACCAGATATGTCTAAGTATTCTTTATCTAAAATAGGGATTTTAAGACCTGCTTTTTCCCATTGATTGAAGTTGTTGGAAGCAAAATTCTTTAAGCCACTATTAAGCATTATATAAATGTAGGCTATTGGAGGAGAAATATATTACAACCCAGGACAATTATTATTAATACATATCGTGTATGTTATAGTGAAAAACACATTGGTTCTAAGCCTAGAAGATCTGGGTTCAAATCTTCCCTCTGAAGCTTACTTATCTTTGCTTTACTGTTAAGTCTTTTAATAACTTGGGTCTAAATGAAATCAATATATTTTGAAGTTCCTCCCACTTCTAAGTATATATTCATATTGTCAACATTATATTTTTAAATATTTCAGTGTTCTATTTTGTTCGTTTTCACATTATTATCACTTTTTATACCCCAACTCTTCATAATCATCTATTATAACCAAAACAAAGTAGTTAAGCAAACAGGAGTCTATCATGTCTGATATCTCAGTGAGGAGAAGGAAAATCTATTTAATCACAAATCCTCTGGAATTATTTTTCATTATTTCAATCTGAATCAGGATCATGAATTTAGATCTGAAATGGATTTTGGAGGTCATTGAGTCCAACCCTTCCCTTGACCAATGAGGAAATTGAGTTACTGATAAGTTAGGTGAATTCCCCAGAATCATATATCTTATCAATATCTTAGGTAGTTTCGAACGCAAGTCTTCCTGTCTCCAAGTGCAAGTGCACTAGACATTTACACCATGCTGTCTCTGCATATTTTAATTTATTATTATTTTTTTTGCAAGGGATGGTGGCTGGAACTTTGATTTTATTAGTCTCAGGGTTTAAGGGATTCCTGGCAAGGAAAGTACTCCTATAAATACATTTCAGATTTTTTTCTCTACATAAAATCTTAAGATGTAATTTATATTTCTTTAGACACGGCATCTTCTTTTTTCACTCTTCATCAATGCATAAGATTCTTCTTAAGTTTCTGTAAATTCCTCATTTTCATCAATTCTTATTCTAAAACATGTTCCATTACATTCATATAGCCTGCTTTTTCATTGATTTCTCAATCAATAGGCACCCAATATTTTTTCCAGGTTTTTGCTACCACAGAATAATGTTATGCCTTTTTTTTAATATTTGGGTTCTTTCTGGTGTATTTTTTTAGCCATCTGGAGTTCCATACCAATACTGATAATAGAGAGCTAAGAAATACAACTTTCTTTCATAACTTATCTTGAAATATTCCAAATTACTTTCAGAAATTTAGTCTAAGTTTGACACAGCTGCTCCAACATTTGGCATTCTTTTTATCATCATTATCACTTTGGTGATTATGAGATGAATTGCCTTTATTAATAGTAATTTTTAACATTTTATATATAGGCCTCTTTGAAAAATTCTTGGAACATATCCTTTAATTGCTTATTAGATGATCAACATTATACTTTACTCCCCTCTCACACATTCTGTGCCCTAGCCATAGTGTTCTGCTTGCCTTTCATCACAAATCATCCTTCATCATCTATGCCTTTCTGTGTTTTTTTGATGACTTTCCCCATACTTAGAATACTGTTGATGTTATATTGTTCTTTTAGAATATCTGTCTTCCTTCAAAACTAATCACAATCATTAGTTTCTAATTCCGCCCATTTCTATCTTCCCCATCCCACCTAGTTGCTAGTGCCTATCATTTTAAAACTTCCTCAACCAACTTTAAATGGACAATCCATATACCTGTTTACACCTCCCCCCCCCATTATAATGTAAGCTCTTTGAAGGCAGGCGGCATGGTTTTCCCTTTTATTTTTTACATCACTAGGGCTTAGTTCAGTGCTAGACACATAGTAGATGCTAAATAAATGTTTGATTATAATTCAAATATTATTCATTAGTTGGGTCTCTGATGTCCCTCCAACTCTTGATCTGTGGTCTTATGGTTTTTTGATTGAAATATTGATATCTTAGTAAATTCTCACAATTAATATTCACTCTCTATTAATGACCAAACAGAGAACAAATAGAAATATCTCAAGTCTCAGAATAAGGCAGATTTGGAATTGAATTCTGCCTCATGATGACTGGCTCTGTGGATGCAGGAAAGTCATTTGATTTCTCTTAACCTCTTTTTCCTCCTCATAAAGGAGGAATAATTATCATAGCATTAACTTTATAGGATTATAATGAAAATCAAATTAGATAATGTATATAAAGCAATCTCTTGAAAAATCTTAAACCCCTATAATAGGTTTATCATTATATTTCACTATCTAAATTGTTGACTATATATGGGATAGACCCAGTTTTCATGAAAAGCTAATGCTCTTGCTTTCTTTCCAGGTGAGAAGTTGGAATTGTGATTGTTGGAGTGGCATATAGAATAAAAGAATTCAGGACAAAAACTTGGGTTGGAACTCTCTAAGCCTATTACAGATTGCAGCTGGCCATTATTCCATGGGCATCCTGTGAGACCTAAATAGTTGGCATGCGTCACATTGTAAGTAAACATTCACAGATCTTTCCCTCCCTGTTTTCACCTGTTGATAAATCAGGTTTAATAGTCATCATTTATTTTTCTTTGCTAAACCACAAAGGTGATAATTTTAAATGTATCCATGATACCTTGGCACTAATGCTTATATAAACAGCATTTAGCTGACTTGTCTGAATTACTCAGCCAGAAAAATTAAAGAGTTTTGTTTAAATTGGAGCTGTCTAGAGGCGAGCTGTTAAAGACAGAACGCTTTTTGAGAATGATGCAGGGAGACTAATTTCTTTGGTGTTTTACTTCCCATGATTATGGAATGAGAGTCTTTACTGCCATATAAAAGTCACATGTATCTCAAAAGTTACCCCTAGGGTGATGTAAATGTATGCAATTGATTTACTGGGCATTTAGGGACTTAAGATTGAACTGAGGCAGTCTAAAGTAGAAATTCAGCTATTCTTTTCTAAAGGAACCCAGATTATCTCAGCTATAGAAAAATTCAGAGACACGTGACAACCTCCAACTCAAGGAAAATGGTACATTTGAAGGAAGAATATAGCAGAGTTTAAAATCCTCTATTTTCACATGGAATGAGTATAAAGATAAAGTCATAACCCCACACACACATACACACAGTTCATCAAAAAAGAAAAAAAATCCAATTGATTGAATCAATCAAAAGTAAACCAGGTATGAATACATCCTTCATCTGTTTTCTCCTCCTTTCCATATTTTTTCCAAAGAGGCAGAAGTAATAAGATAGATCTGGGAGTTGAGAGAGACATGTCAGGGGCAAACAGAAGGCCTCCACCTTCAATGAAAAGACAACCAAATAAATAGAGATAGAGTTGACTAGGTTATGATCTTACAAACTTTGAAATGACAAAATATAAGTAGCCAATAGAGTCAAAGGCATCACACCTCAAGGAGCAGTGGCTGATGGAAGAATATTCAGTAAGACATGAAAGATACACAAGAGATAGACCAGACATATTTAGTAAAGTTAAACTGAAGACAGGGCAGTGATCCTTGGAGCCCAGTAGATGGGTACGGCAAAGGGCAACTTTGTGAAGAATCTACAAAGGTGGGAAAAGTCTTTCTGTAACAAGTTGCTATACTATTATCTTGCCACACATGGTCTTTACACATGTGCCTCAATACCATTTTAATGTATAAATAGATCCTACTCACTCTGGAGATGTTGCATTTGGAATGGGAGTATATCCCTTAGGTTTGAAGGAAGGGCAATTATTTTTCAAAAAATTCCTTTCTTGCATGCTCAGAAATATATTTTCTGAAGTCTAAAAATCAATGAGAAAACTCCACAAGTGAGTGTTTGTAAGGAACAATAAAAGAAAGCTTCACCAATTCTCAAGGTTACCCTTAGAAGTTCGAATTGAACTTTCCTTAAGGAACCTGACCAAGACTAATAGGAACTAGGGTAGTAGCCCCAAGAAAGAGAATACCAAATATAGATAATGCATTTTTGAGGATAATTTAATGGGCTGTTAAAATGAATAAAAGTACCTTAAAATAAATTGTCGTTGGAGGGTTGGAATAAATGTTTCACCTGTTTTTTTGCTATTTTTAGTTACTTTTTCTATCTAAATTTTCAGTTTTTTTAGAGGAATATATATTAGAATAAAACAATAAAGATGCATTATGTCATCTAGTGTTTGTTTTTTTTCATATCTTGGAAGAGGCTTTTCCTCCCTCTCTTCCTTTCTATTTTTGCTCAGTGTAAGAGAGAGAGAATTTGAGTAAGTCGGTCATGTACTATGATGGATGATAAGGATTAATGTTCTGTAGGAGGAACTAGATTCAATGCATGAATTTACTAAGCATCTTTTCAGATTAACATCTATTACAGAAGCTGACCACATGTTTCAATGTTGATTAAATCCACTAATATTAGGAAAACTTTTTTCATAAGAACTTAGCGAAACAAATATGGTTTTATAAATTGCAGAATTTCAGATAAATTAATCTACTAAAATGAAACTTAATAAAGATTAATGTAAAATATCACATTTGGGGTAGGAAAAAACCCTCACAAGTAAAAACTAAAGGAAGGTCATCCATAAATAATCTGAAGATTTCAGTGAACTACAAATTCAATATATATTAGCAGTGGTAGCTAAAATAAACAATTGCAAATATAGATGCGTCAAAAACGTATAGTTAAAATAAAGGAGGTGAAACTCCCATTGTGACTTATCTTAATTCAATCATATAAAATTATATTCAGTTTTGGACCTCATATTTTAAGAAGAACATTGATAAACTAGAGAATACATGGCATAATCATGCCATATGAAAATAAATTGAGCAAAAAACGCTGGGAAATGTAACCAGGAAAAGTGCAGATTTAGAAGAAAAGTGTTATCTGCCTTTAAGTGGCTAAAATTCTGACATGTGCAATCAATCAAAAAATTCATCAGTCACGTACTATATGACGGGTGCTGTGCTAGATCCTGGAAATAGGATTAGGTTCCTTATTCTTCCCTCCAACCTGCATTATTAAGAAACTTTGGTGGACATGGGAGAGGGGCAGAATTAGTTGCCAAATAAGTAGAGCTATCCTAATATAGAATTGACTAATTTGGGAGGCAGGAAAATGTTCCTCATTGGAGATCTTTAAGTAAAATTTGGGCACCCTCTGGCTTGGTATGTTTTAGAAGGAATTCTTATCCAGGTGCAGGTTGTACTAACTGGTATCTAGAGCCACATGAAACTAGTGAAATAAATTTGTTCCTCTCACATTCCCTAGCATGATGTTCTCCTCAGAGATGCATTTATGGTAATAGCTCTAATTTATATGAGTGGAAAGGAAGGAAAAAGTAATATGCATTATAAAAGTACCTACTATGTGCTGTGCTAAGAACTTTACAAATATTAACTTGTTTTAATCTCGCAACAACCCTCGAAGGTAAGTATTATTTTTATCCAGACTTTAGAGTTAAAGAAACGGAAGGAATCAGGTTAAGGGATTTGGCCACCTAATATAGCTAGTAAGTGTTTGAGTCTGGATTTGAACAAAAGTCTTTCTGATTTTAAGTCCTGCCTCCTACCCACTATGGTGCCATCTAGCTATTCTTTAGGACTTTAAGGTTTGAGAAGCTGTTTACATATTATTAAATTTAAACTCTCAAAATGATCCTCTAAAGATGGTATTACAGTTGTTACAATTTTATAGAGGAGGCAACAAGTTTAGAGATGGAAAATGACTTGTCTATAGTCACCTGGCTATGAAATGTTAGAGGCAGGGTTGAATTTGGATATTTATTCTACTCTAGAAACATTGTGTTTGTGTGAGCATGTGTGTTGGGTTGGGGTGTTCTCCAGAATATGATGTTGTATCTGCAGTGTGATACAATATGTGTTAAGTGAATATTTGTTAAATTGAGTAAAATAAGACATGATGATCCTGACCCTCATAGAACCTCTAATCTAGTGGGAAATATAAGGCACACACACATATGTATGACATTATAAAAGAGGTAGAGAAGGCTGATAATGGTCATATTTCCTATTTAGCTAATTTGTGTATTTAAAAGTTGTCTCCCTAATTAGTGTGAGCTCCTAAAAGCCAAGAATTATTTTTTTTCCTTTCTTCATATATACCTAGTACTTAGCACAGTGACTAGCACAGAGCAGAAAGTTAATAAATGTTTATGACTCAATGACTGAGTTGAAAAGTGGATAAATTTTAGCAAAGTCAATCAATGTAAGTATTTATGAAAGATTAACATTTTGAATTGGATCTTGAAGTGGTCATCAGATATTGAAATGGAGTAGAGGATAGGACTTATTTTATATTGGTGTGTGTATGTGTGTATGCATATATGATTGCCTGAATTAATAATTGTTCCTCATTCAAAAAATTATTTCCTCATTTAAAAATATTATTCTGAAAATGATTTTTGTATTTTTAAAGAATATTTCATTTTAAAAGAATTTTGTATTTCACTTCAATAGCACCAACAAAATCAGTTTTCTTCTTTAGTGACCAAGAATTTCATAGATGGCAATGAAAAATTGTAAATTTATAATAATTTATGAGATTCTCTCCAACACTCACTTTTCCCATTGCTTTTTATTCACCAAAGGGTAGAAACATTAAAGTTAAGTAACGGAGATTGTGCTCATTTCAAGAGTTCATTTGGAATTTAAAAGAAAGTTGTATCCACTCTGTCAAGGAGACGATTATGGGAATGCATATGGTGAGAAAACATTCTCACGATGGGTATTTGCTGTGAATTAAATGTGGAGTTCAAATTGGCACATTTGATTTTGTTTCCTGAGCAGGAACTTTGCTGAAATGAGATAGCATTTATGAATTTTACAGCTCAATAGTGTCTTTCCTGGCTCCAAGCTATTTTCCATTGTGGGTTAAAATGTTTGTATAAAAGTATGGCTAAAGCATTTGTTGCTTTGTTGTTTCTAGCAGTTTTCTTTCATGATGGAAACATATTCTTCATCTCTGACAAGGCTGTCTCTGAGAATTCTGGTACTTGGGGACTGATTTGTATAATTTACTCTTCCTTGCTATTTTTTTCAACCAGGCACTCACACCCCCAGCAAAGATTGCTAATATCAACATTTCCATCTTAGAATTTTTGAAAATCAGATTTATAATGTTTTATGTATTAAACATAAACATCCATATTTTATACAGATACAGGCAGATAGTGACATACAATTTGAACTTTAGAAGAGCAGATTTTAAGGAGTTCAGATAAGTGGTACATATAATCTCATGGTCTGGGACTCAAAAGACTATAGCAAACTAGAGGTTAAATTTCAAGACCCTTTATATTCTATAATGGAGAATAAAAACTGGTAAGTTGGGTGAGACAATGCAAAGGATACTATATCTTCATGGTTCTGTGATTTCTTTTAGCACCCATTTTATTTTTTCAATCTTGCCAATTTAACAGTTAAACGTATTAAATGGCTCTTACCCTACTACCATATTCATAGATATAAAAACTGCAGAAACATACTCTCAGTTAGGTCTCTACAGGAATACACAGTTGGTGTATGTAGGAGTTGAGTAAGAAGTAGGGCTTATGGACACAGAGAGAAATGCTGTGCTGCTTGCTGGTTTGATTAGCATATTATTTGTCACTTCCTTTTTTTCCAAAAGGATACCTAATCAATTTCTAGTAGGCTAACCCATCTTGGGTTTTTTGTTCAGGTTATTGGTCTGGCAGTAGTACGTAATGGATTATTCTCATTGTCGTTGTTGGTAGGGGTGGTGATGGTTTTATTGGGCCCTCATGCCACAAAGATTATTTACCTGAAATACCTGCTTAAATACCAGTATTTAATCCACATTGTGACTTTCCTCATCATAGTTTGGATATCTCATTTATTGTGAGTCAGCATAAGAATTTAAGGAGAATTTTGGGGAAATTTTTCAGAACCTGCAGATGACAAGCAAAGGCCAGCAGATGACACAGAAAATGTTTAGAAACCTGGACACTCATAAAATATATGTATAGAATTGCATAATATCAACATATTTTATCTTTTAATAACATAAAGTGGCACAATTTCTTTTTTAAGTTAAAATAAGTAAAAATTAACGTTGTAAGGCTAGTAATTTAGAGATATCTTTTAACGTTTAGTAACTCATAAATGCATAAAACTTATTATAAATACACCATGAGAGAAAAAAAAATCAGACTTCTCTGGTCAAAAGGGAAGGCCAAAAAATCTTATACAATTTTCATATTAAAGGGGAGCCATATCCATAAGCCTCACAGTGTAGAAGGGATACTTGTAATTCATGAAACTGTTTTTAAAAACAAATTTAAAATTTAAAAATATTTTGAGGAATGATATAGTGTAAACATGAACTATTAGATAGCATTTTTATTCCTCTCCCCAAAAAAAGTTTTTAATTGACACTTGACTGAAAACTTTTCTTCTAAAACTGAAAAACTGAAAAAAATTCTTCTAAAAATTTTAAGAAGGGAAGTTTTCATTTGCATATTCTCAGAATGTTAATCTCTTTTTAATTCATAGGGCTCATGAAAATTTGAAGACTTCTAATTGTGTGGAATTACTCTAGACCTTATATACTAAAGTACAATTTTTTCCCAAAGACATTAGCTTTTCAAATGTTCGTGACTTGCCTAATTAGGCTAATTAAAATCCATAGAGTCCTTCCCTTCTTTTCTCTATAATGGAGGGGAAAACGTTGGATCATTTGAATCAGTAATGTTCCAAAGTGACCCCTGCTGCTTACTGCCTTTTCATAAGTAGAGACGGAGAGAATTATTTCTTTCTTAGTTAAATTCTGCTTCCTTGACTATATTTTGGTTAAATGATCACCAATGTCAACCCATAAAAGAGTTCAATCTACTGGAAAGGAAAATGTTGGAGCATCAGATAGGTTAGAAGAGTTTAGGATTTCCTGAAAGTGCATTGGTAATCAGATAGATGAGAAGGCCAGGAGAGTCTTTGGGCACTCTGCAAGGGCAGACAGAAGGACCTAAAGGTAAACCGAGATAGTTTTTCCAGTAAGAGTTTTCTGATTGATCCCCTGCTCATCTAAGATCTTGAGGTTCTTAGTAGATATAATTTTTGGTTCTTAGAAAACCCTTTTTTACTCATTTTTTTCTCTTATGGGCCAACTTAAAACTAAGAAACATTCAATACTAGTACCAATACCAAAAGATTCGACATCTATATTTTAATATTCTGACTTTTAAAAAAGAATGAACCCAACAAGTTCATTCTTTAATTCATTCAATAAAGATGGCCCAAAAAGTGATTAACCATTGAAAATATATTTCAAAATTTAAATTATCCAAATGTTTCATAGCCACAGGTAAATAGACTTTTTACTTTCTTGAAACATATGGATTTTCTATTTAATGCAAGAAGAGATAAAGTTTATTTTTAATTAACTATTTCACTTCTATTACCTTTGAGATAAGAAATCTGATCCATTCCAGGCTACTTGTGGTGAGTTGGACAAAAGTTATTCATCCATTTCATTGTTTCCTGAAATGTCATTCTTTCCCAACTCATTAGAGATGAAATGATTATCGGTCCATCAAAATAATTTACTTATCTATAACTTAAAATTAACATAGAACATAAACCAATTTTGCATAAATACAGTAAATATTGATTGGATGATTAAAGGACATCACAACCTACCTTTCTAGCCTTATTATATTTTATTGCCTTTCTTAGACTCTGTGGTAAAGCCAAGCTGCCCTTTCTTTTCCTCATATTATGACCCATTATCTCCCAATCAGTAAGCATTTATTGGGTGCCTACTATTTACCAGGTTCTAAACTAGGGATTCCTCCTTGGGATGCCAAAAGAGTCAAAAGATAGTTCCCTGCCCTCAAGGAGTTCATAAGCTAATGAGGGAGACAAGTGAATAAATATGTACAAATAATTATAAATAGGATAGATAGGAAATAATTGAGAGGGAAAACACTACAATTAAGATAAGTTGGGAAAGGCTTCCTGTAGAACATGATATTCAAAGGAAGCCAGAAAAGGTACTAGGCAGGAATGAGTAGGGAGAGCATTCCTGGCATAATGAATAGCCAGAGAAACTGCTCAGAGCTGACAGATAAAGATTCTTGTTTATGAAACAGAAAGAAGGATAAGACATGAGCTAATGAGTATAGAAGAACCAATTAAGGTTTTTATTTGCTTATTTTTCTATCTACTTTTTTATTTTTAAATAATATGGGGAATGTGGGCATGTTTGAAGGAGTAGGGAATGAACCAGTAGATGGGGAGAGATTGTGCTTTGCATTAGTTGTCTTCCTCCCACAACTGCAGTTCTGTCTTTCCTGAGGCTCTTTGAATCCCTAATTTCCTTCAAAACTCACCACGAGTACCACCTTTTATATGAGGCTCTTCCTGATGCACTATGCCAAATTACCTTGTATTCATTTTGTATATGTTCTCAAAATACTTCTCTGATGTAAGGTAAGGGTTTAAAACAAAATCTAGTTGTTGATTATTTATTTAAAAAAAAAACAACTCTTACCTTCCATCTTATAATCAATACCATGTATTGGCTCCAAGGTAGAAGAGTGGTAAGGGCTAGGCAATGGGGGTCAAGTGACTTGCCCAGGGTCACACAGCTGGGAAGTGTCTGAGATCAGATTTGAACCCAAGACCTCCCATCTCTAGGTCTTGCTTTCAATCCTCTGAACCACCCAGCTGCACCTTAGTTGTCTGATTATTGATTGATATTATTTTAATGTTATTTGTGGTGTTTTTAAAATTCTCTACTTCCTTGTTCTATGTCTTGATCTATTAGTCTATGCTGGTATGTGATTCTTTTTATGGCTGTCCCTTGTAAATTATTTAGTTCTTGACACAAAAGAGATGCTTATTAGATATTTTGTTGTGTTTGTTATTGTTGTTGAAAAAATCAAATCTGAACCCTTCTTGACATGCAATATGAATCACTCAGAATGATACACACCATTTCTGACATTGTCTGCACTGGGTCTCAGAGTGAGGGAAATCGTATAGAAAGGGAGAGAAATTTTAATTTAGTATTCTAGGCTCACTATTACTCTCTGTTCAGTTTGGGAGGAAAATTAAAACTGACACAAATACCAACCACCTCCCCCCAAAACAAACAAACAAAAAACACCTCTTCTAATATTAAACAATAGAATTTGGCTAATAGCTAATCTCAGCAACCAGGAAAACATTTCCTTTACTGAGAAGAAGCACTTTTGTTGTTTCTACAACTGAAAAATCAGTTTACTGTCCCTAGACAGACATATGTATATCTGTAACTTAGGTACTTAATTACTTCAAACCAAGAGAGAGACTAAGCCATTCCTGTCTATAGCTTTCTGTTTGTCAAAGAAAGAGATCTCATTATTGCAGTCTATCCTGAGGAGAATACAGGATATGGTCAGAAGGGAGTGTGACATCTTTGTATAAAAGCACCCCCCCCCAAATGAGAGGATCTTTTGTTTTTCCTATTTGTCCATTGATAGGAATTTCTAGTTTTTGTTGCCCAGTAAATCCTATTATGAGAGCTTTCCGCCCTCTGAAATAGATCATGAGGCATCTTGCCTGATGTGCTCACAGCTTCAAAAAGCTCATTGCCACAGTAAAAAAAAAAAATGACTAAATGCTACTCTTATTTGTAATTACTTGTTAAAGGTTTTAAAATTCATTGATTAAACAGTAAAATGAAAGAGCAATGGATTGGGGGTAAGTCTGCATTTGGGAAATATTTTCTGAAAATGTTTCTGTTTTTTATTAGGCGCATATCTGCTACCAAAGCATAATGCCTAATCCTAAAGATTGTTGGAGCTGATTTAGCTATGCAAGATTTATGAATATTTTGGTTTAATTCAAACATGCAAATCTCTGCAAAATCTGGCTATGCGAAATAATTTTTTGCTATTAAGACATAAGTGCCTATTCCTCAATGAAATGTTCAGTAACTTTGTCCAAATAGATGACTATACTAGTGTAGAATTCTCCATAAATTGAAAATCTGTTATATTAAGAAGTATAGCATGGAAACAAAAAGAAAAGGATACACTATTTATTCACATCTTACTCCTCTGCAATAACAATTCATTCCTGTTTGAGGCTAATATTATTATCTCTGGTATTTTTAGGGTAAGTATTCTGTGAATTGTGATGCTTTATTCTTTTTCTCTGCAGTAAGGCCTCATGAAACTTATAGCCCCAATGAACAAATCTTTACCAGGAACAGTTATAACACCAGGCAACAAAGGAACACTGGATAAAGTCCACACAGGTGGCTAAACTCTTCAGGGTCAAACTACTCTGCCATGAAAAGATAATACTTGATTCTTGTCTTCTATTTATCAAAAAGAAGACCTTTTTACCAGTTTTTTAATATGTCAATACAATTTAAATAATAATTTTCTCACATTTTACAATCCATATTTCCTCCTTTTTTTCTCACCTTTCCATCATATCCAAAACAGCATATAATATATATTTTACATGCATTATCAAACATTGCATTTTTCCATGTTCATCGTATTGTGAAAGAAGACACATATTGCACTAAAGAAAAATTAATGGAGGAAAAGACCAATCAGTTTTTTTTTGGTACTTTAAAAAAGATTGCTGTTTGTTGGGATACATTTTAATAGGAATCTTACCTTTTTATTCATTAACAATTCATTCTTATTCATGGGTAGAGAAAGAAGTAGGGAATATTTGTTCTAGACAGGCCATCATCTTTCCTAAGGATGAGATGGAACTATCCTAGGACCTTTGGGCCCAAGGGATCTGGGAATAGCAGGTCTTCATAGATCACAGGCTCTTTAGCATTGTACATGGGAGTAATCTTTGTAGGGATAACATTTGGCAGCTCTTTTTTAAAGGACTGCAGCCCCTGTTTCCCTTGAAGTCACAACTACCAAAGAGCTATAAAAGAAAACCATCAGTTCCTCAAGTTTTTGGTGCTATCAGTGCCATCAACAGATAAGGTTTAATTGGTGGAAATTGATTGAAAGAGGATGCATTATCATCTGCTTTGCTACTACACCTTAGACAACAAAAAGGGCTTTCCATTTGAATGACATTCCATTTTCTGCTATGGGGACATAAGCACCTCGAGAGCAGGACTGATTTGATTTTTTTTAAAAAAATTATACTTACAATAAATGGCACAGTTTTTCAAAAAGTAAGTGATTACAAAATTATTTTTCCTTTAATGAAAGAGTTGTACTAGATGATCTCCCAAGACCTTCTAAATTTGAAAATGTTTGACTCTGAAGGAATAGTTTTAAAATGTATACTTTTTGCCTTAGATCTGAGGCTATATATTGCTCTTGTTATAAGCTGAAATGAAGGCAAGACCTTTATTATGCTTTTACATTTACTTTTCAATGGTCAGTGCAATTTATGAAAGAGATGTCATGAATATAACAAAATCAAAAATATTCAAATCAGGAAAAAAGGTATACAAGAGAAATGCTGCCCAGGAGACTAAGCACAAGACTTGAAAGGAGTCTCATCTCATTGTCCTTAAGGGCTGAGATTTCTTTTTTCTTTTCCTCTGTGATCCTACAGTATTCAACAGTATCCAGTACATAGTAAAGCTTTACTAATGCCTCCTAATTGATTGACTGATTGACTGATTCTTTGAACAGGTTTTTTTTTTTTTAATTTTTTTAAGCAGGATCATTTAACCTCTCCTTTGTCATTGCTTCTTTATCTGCCAGAGATGGTTAAACACATTGAGGTAGACACATCAAAGAGGGATGTGTGAATTATCATCAAAGGAGAATAATGAAATCTTTTGAAAAATATAAGTGATATTTAAATGGAAATCCCTGACTTTTAATTCCCTCTTTAAAAAGAACCATCTCACTTTGGATTCACCCATTTCCCCTACCCAGGTTCATTTGCAGACTCTGCTCCCTATACCTGTAGGACCAACTTGCCTACCCATAATGGGAACTGATTAGGATTACCCTCTTTGCCTTCTTTTCCTTTCTCTATCTTCTATCGCTACAACTAAGGATTGCATCATTGTCACCACTGCTGTGCTTAATAAATTTTTGAAATCTTTCATTTTAAATCACCTACTTTCCCACTTTGTCCCTCCAAATTCCCCAGCTAGAGGATCATTCTATGCAATGAAGGATTTTTAGGGGAAAAAAATAGCAAAACTGAATGAAAATTCAAAGAGACAATATGTGCAATGTTCCACACCTGTCAATACCTCATATATGCAAAGGATAGAAATGATTTTTTCATACCTCTTATTTAAGGGAATGGCCACCAAAACTTTCAAAAGAGGCAGACCACCAATACTTCTGCTCTCTGAAAAAAATGGCTTCTGACTACTGTCACCGTCTTACCAATTCAGTCAAAGGATAAAGGAATCATAGAGTTCTAAAGACCTTCAGAGCCTATCTACACCAAACTGTAATTGAAATATTAATTCCTCTGACAAAATTACTGGCCAAAAAAAAGTTTCCTTCCCTTTTATTCAATACTTCTAGTAATAGGAAATTCATGACTTCATCTTTAATTTTTTAAACCCTTATCTTCTGTATTGGTTCTAAGGCAGAAGAATAGTAAGGGATAGACAATGGGGGTTGAGTGACTTGTCCGGGGTCATCCGGCTAGGAAGTGTTTGAGGTCAAATTTGAACCCATCTCTGGGCCTGGCTCTCAATCCACTGAACCACTTAGCTGCTCCCTCATCTTTAATTTTGAAACATAATTTTAATTATTAGAATAGCCTTCTTATTAGGGGATACCAATTGGCCTCTTCATATGTGTTCAAACCATCTTCAATATCATAGTGATTTTATGTATCCTTGAGTAGTAGTGTAGACTTTCCTCACTGATTCTCTGTACAAAGATTATTCCATTTTTTTCTTTCCTTAGGACCCAATAATACTCTTGTCTCCACTTAGAAGATGGTTTACTTTCTCCCCTACTTATTAATACTGGGAAATATACTAAGAAATCTCATTTTTACCATATTTTGTACCTCAACATCATTTTCCTTTCTCTTTTTCTTTGTCCTCATCTTTGAGAAAAACAAAGGACTCTCTTTGTCAAGATCCACCGTTCTACTCAAGAGAATTTCTATATCCTCTCCTCCCCACACACACATAAGCACTTGCTGCCCTCTTATTCAGTAATTTTACAGCTTTTGGTCCAAGAAAACCCTCCTTGATTTTACCTTCAACCCAGGCAGATAGAGCTCAGAGCTGAAACTTATTTTTTTTCAAACCCTTGTACTTCGGTGTATTGTCTCATAGGTGGAAGATTGGTAAGGGTGGGCAATGGGGGTCAAGTGACTTGCCCAGGGTCACACAGCTGGGAAGTGGCTGAGGCCGGGTTTGAACCTAGGACCTCCTGTCTCTAGGCCTGACTCTCACTCCACTGAGCTACCCAGCTGCCCCTGAAACTTATTTTGAAGGCCAATTTTTCAATTCATACCCAAATGGAGAGATTTAGCTGCCCTTGATTTTTCTGGTGCTTGCATTCAAAGAAAGAAAGCAATACATAGAGGGGAGCTAAAATAGAGGGAATGTTCCATACAGAACAGAACAATCTGGAAACCACAGTTAGGAAATGACATAGAGTCAGTTCCAGATAATGAAGGCAATTTTAAAATTTCTGTAGTGGGGAAATGAAGATAATACCTGGAGGGCATCAAAAAAGGTTAACTGAAGAAATTAAGAATTTTTCACCTTGAAAGAAAATATCTCATGGAACTATGACAGATTTCTTCAATATTTAAAGGACTGAAATATGGATGATTGATTAGATTTGTTTTGCTTTGATCAATAATGTAAAAACAAGCTTTGACGGATGGTTGTTGAAAGGGAACCAGATTTCAGCTTATTATAAGACTGGGGTTCTTAAACAGGAGTTTGTCGAATGAGTGTGTGTGTGTGTGTGTGTGTGTGTGTGTGTGTGTCTGTGTGTGTATGTACTGTTATTGTCCAGTTATTTCGGTCAGGACTTTGTGATCCCATTTGGGGTTTTTCTTGGCAAATACCATTATGATTTACAATTTCTTTATTAAGCTCATTTTACAGATGAAGAACTGAGTCAAACAAGGTTAAGTGACTTGTCCAGGGTCACAGAGGATAATTTCTGGGGCCAGATTTGAACTCAGGAAGATAAAATTTCCTGACTCCAGGCTTGACACTATTCATTGTGCCACCTAACTGCCCTGTGTGCAGATATATACAACATATATTTTGTTATCACATTATATATATTTGCATACATATATTGTGATAACAATTACATTATATATTTTTTTCTTTTGTAATTAAGTATTTTGTTGTATGTATTTAAAATATTTCTCTGATTGGAGTCCAAAGGCTTCACTTAATTGTCTAAGGGGTACACACACACACACACACACACACACACACACACACACACACACACACACGCACCATGTTGAAACTCTGCTGTAAGGAAAACTATTTTAATCATTAATGTAAATGTGTAATGAACAATGTTTTCTTCCTCTTGAGAGATTTTTACTCACAGGCTATATAACAATTTGAAGAGAATACGAAGAAGAGTTCCTTATTCAGATACTGGTTAGTATAAACATTTTTTATGGATCTTTCTAATTATGCAATTATTTAGTCAAAACACCAAACCAAAAATGGTGGGAAAATCTGGATATATCTTGCAGTAAATCAGGGATGAAACTGGAGACCAATCTTAAGAGAAAAAAATCTTCTCCCATTAAATAGAGTAGAAATAATTTTATTTTCAGACTCTCACTGGATCATTCTTGGTGTTTTACATAGAAATTCCTGTTTAAGGAAAGAGAGACAGGGGCAAGAAAAAAAATATGATAGGGACAATTAATTCACAGAAAGGAGACAAGGTTGCCTAAATTGCTTATCTCCGTTTTGATATCTTCTTCCAAATGATCAAGTAGATGAATATTATGACCAGCTATCTCTACTTTCCCAATGGAAAGTTATATTCTAAATCATGTTATAGTCTTCTTTCTTCTTCTCAGCTTTCCTTACTATTCTTCAGCCTTGGAAAAAGTATCTTAAAAATTCTGAGCCTAAATTTCCTTGATATATCCAATAGAGACAATAATATTTACATGAAGAGAAAAATGGTAATGTAGTCAAAAGACCTGTGCCCAAATTTTTTTCTTGATGAATGACCAAGAATTAATTCCATATAGTCTAAATGATCTTATTTTATACATAGAATTGATGATAGAATCATTAATCTGGAGGTGCAAAGGACTCTAGAGGACACTCAATCCAGCCCACTCATTTTGAAGATAAGAAAGAAGGGTTAAATGGCTTGCCTAAGGTAACACATGTTATATATTTCATAGGTGAGGTTTGAAGCCATGGCCTCTGATCACAGAGCTGGTATTTTCTTTTTCTCACCAGTCTCCTTCCCTGATTACTACTAAATAGAATGAAATAATAGAAATATTGTTTAAACTAATGGGATTGGAAAGACTTGAACCTCACCCCTACCCCAACACCACTCAAAGGGCTAGTCTGAGGAAAGAGCTTTGTAAATCTTAAAAGTGAATATATTTATGATTTCCTTTGCCTTCTCCATCATATACAAGGACTTTCTATTTTCACTATAAGGAATTTGTTTCTGGAAACCATGTTATAAAGTATATTGTCTTTTCCCAAAAAATTGCTCAACTAAATGAAAATTATGTGTTACTTCTTTGGTGTGGATAAATCTCAGGTCATTTTCTACCTTGGGAGATCATCTTCCAATTATAATTGTGTAGATAAATCCAAGGGAGTTTCATGCAATATTCCATCTCCCAACCCTGACTGTGAATTGGATGTTTTGGGATACTCTGTCCCCTCACTGCTGCCCCATTATCTTCCCTTGTTTCCTCTGAAATTCAGTTCAAATCCTACCATTGGTAGGATACCTTTGGGGATCCCTCTATCAGTGTTTTTCCTTTGAAATTATCTCCTATCAGTTTTGAATATATCTGTACATACTTGTTTGCACGGCATCTTTTCCATTAGAATATTAATTGCTCAAGTGCAAGGACCTACTTTTGGTCTTTCCTTGTATCTCCAGAATGTGTTTACTACTTCACATGGAGTAGGCCCTTAATTAAGGCTTATTGATTGACTAATCCCTAGAGGTTAATTGCCTTGCTCTGTGTCACACAGTATCAGAGGCTCACTTAGAGCCCAGATCATCCTAACTGAGCCTCACACTATATAGGCTATGCCAGCCTGCCTCTAAATTATTTTTTCCATAGATATTTTTTAATCACAGAATATGTTCTTGATCAAGGACCCTGCTCCAAAATAATTCGAGGTAAGTACAATATGTGGTTAAAACAAAGGTACAACAAATGTAAACCTATATGATAATTTTTAAATAGCAAAATTATGCTGCCAAGTCCTGCAAAATAAACATAAATATGCCAGAAAAATTAATTGTACAAGCTGTGACATACAATAAAATATATACATAGCATGCAAAAAAAGAAGTTAGGCAAAAAGAAAGACAGTTAAAATTTGATTTTCTCTTGCTATAGATGGTTTTCTTTAATGATTTCAGTTCATCCTATGGAAATATATAGGACAACAACTAAAAAACTAAGTTCATTTCAACAAACATTTAAGTACCTATTAAATAATAGGTATGTTGCTAGGTACAAAGACAAAATAATGGGCTAATATTCATAAATTTTAAATGTACGCATCTAAATCATCTAAATATAATAATTATACATTATTGCAGGAAGAAGAGAAGACAAACCATAGAGAGTTTAGGAAAAGTTCTTATGGAGTAGCCAGAAATTGAATAAAACCTTGAAAGGAGACCAGAATTCTTAGAGTCAGACATGAGGAAGTATAACTTTACAAGAGTGAAGAATAAACTGTGGGAATAGCCAGAGGTAGAGAATATGGAGTGTCAAGTTTGGACAACAGCTGATAGTACAATCTGATAATAAACTTCAAGAAGTTAAGTGGAAAGATCATTGTGCTTAGAGTCAGAAAGATGAAGCTTACGTGCTTAGAATGTAGGCAAGTCACTTCACCTTAACATGTCTCATTTTCATCATCAGTAAATTTGGAAAGGGAAAAGTAGGTGTTCACTAAATTTTAGCCTGAAAAATTATGATTATTTTCTAACTTAAATCAGAAAGGTAAATAACAAACAAGTTGCAAATAGTCTCAAAAAAATCAGACTGGGGAGTTTGTATATTTTTCCCTAAAACAAGAGGAATCAACTCACAGCTTTTGAGCCAGAGAAATTCTTGGGCCTGTATCAGATTCTTTTGGCAACTAATTGAGGGATAGATAGGAGATGGGAGAGTTTGGAATCAGGAAGAACAAAGGAAGGAACTCCAATCAAGAACAACAACAAACAAAAAAAAAAAAAAAAATATATATATATATATATATATATATATATATAGAGAGAGAGAGAGAGAGAGAGAAAGATAGAGAGATAGATATAGATATTGATATTTTGATATCTATATATATATATATATATATTGAAATTGACAGTATACATATACTGTCAATTTCTATCCCCTGAGATCCTATGCTTTCAGGTTATTGCTGTATTGCATCACTTGGATACTCTGTGGTTTTTCAACTCAGAATATTGAATCAATATTTTTTATTCAAAACCTCTCCAGACATATCTAGCCAATCCACCTGTGCTCTATACTATTCCACTTGGAACATCAACTCCATTTTCCATCTGAGAATGAGTCCCTATACCAAAGGAAAATTCACAATTTAGAAAAAGAGATGTAGAAAGCTAAAGAAAGAAAAGAAGAGTTTATAAGACCTGATTCAAATGGAATAAAGAATCAATTAGGAAGGAAAGACAAACAAACTGCCTTGCTGAAGATCAAACACAATGGAGATTAGGTAACATGAATTTAGTATGCTACTCTGATTTTCTACACCAACCTCTATAATGGTTATTGGTGAATCTGTTTCTTGCAAAAGCAAATACTAAAGATTCCTGAGATTATAAACCGCATGATGGCAGGAATTAGGGCAAATTTCTTACATGTCTTCCATAGAGTAGAAATTTAAGAAATATTGAAATAAATTAGACAGTTCAGTAGTAAAATGAACTTTAATTCACAGAAGAAACACATTCATTTGACAACATAATATATTTATACCAGATATATACGTATTTATGCATAGATAGGTATAGATTGCAATGGTTAATAAATGACTTACTTGTATTAAAAGAATGCTGGAAAATCTGCATGATATAATGAATATAGATATGGCTTTCACTTGTCTACAAGTCACACCTCTTACACAGATTGTCTGTATGATCTTAGACAAATTGCTTACTCTTTCAATAACATAAGTGTCTATGACTAAAAATTGTAAGATTCCACAATATGCACTGGTGGTGAGTACCTAATTGGAGGTTGAGTATACCAAAGAAATCAGAGGTCTGCGCCAAAACGCCAACAAAAGTTAACACAAATGGGTGGTAGAAAGGTTTTTAAATATGGCCGCAGTGATGACAAAGTGGAAAGTCCCTGATCATGGTGCAGTTGAAAAAGTATTTATTTGATTTCATGTTAGAGAAAAAAGAAGATGCAAATGTTGACTCCTCCCCTTCTCCACTCCTTGCTTTTTTGACTTTGGAAAGTTATTAATCCTTTGGTCATCAATGAAATGAAGAAGCTGGATACAATGAATCTTAAGATTGCTTTTAGCTCCCAATTCAATATAGAATCAAGGTACAAATGACTTTGTTAAGATACTAATATCCTAAATAAGTATTCTGAGAATCTATATGAATATAATTTTAAAATAATATACATTTAATATACATGTGTACATATATATTTTATATGTGCATATAGATATACCTATATACACATATAAACATGTATGTACATATACACAGTGTTTTTGAACAGGATAGGATTTGCTACAGGTTTTGATAAATGATGCTTTTAATTCTTTATGTTCACTGATATTTTCACTCAAAACATCTGCAGGAGTATGAATCTGCACTTGTCAAAGGGAAAAAATGTAGTGAAGGTGAATGAGGTGCGCAGAGAAAGAGCACATGGTTATTTGGATGAATGAGTGCATACTCCAATAGGCACAGGTGCATGCATATGAATGATTGGGAGGTGTAAGGATTTTATATTCAGACATCTCAATATATAATCATTTCAATAAACACAGATGCATTTTCAGTCTTCCCACCTCATACTATCACGAACATTTGCATGCCAACCTTCTGAAATCATTCTTCGTTTTTGTCATGAAGATATTCAGTTCAAACTTTGGATAGTTACAGAACATAACTGATAGAGGTAGGCATAACAATTTTCCTGCTCACTCTGGCTTCCGAGACTCCTATCAAGAGCTCCATAAACAGTGCATTCCTTTTCTTCTCTATATATTTCATTAACTAGATCTGTCTTTTACTGTCATTTATATTAAATAATATACCTTGAAAAAGTGTAGCATGGTCATTGATCAGAAAGAAGATTAGTGTGGTATTGGCTTTATCCTTAGTAAGTCAATATCTAGTAAGCCTAGTAATAATTTAACCAACAGTGTGTGTGTGTGTGTGTGTGTGTGTGTGTGTGTGTGTGTGTGTGTGTGTGTGCGTGTGTGTGTTTTGAGATTCCACTATGCCTCATAATATTGGAAGAAGAGTCTTCTTATTTTCCAGCCCAAGCAAGAATCTATACTTATGATTTTATTAACATAGAGAACTCCCTATGGGGAAAAAAAACTGATGTCACTGATGCAGCCTTAAATCTTTTTGCAAATTATAATCATACATGTATTGTGAGTACTCAAAATTGAGTCAGTTGTCTATGGTAAAACAACTAGTATGGTTAGGAATTAAATCAAGGTTTCTCTATGTACCTAGTACTAGTACTTCTCTATGTACATAGTACTAGTTACTAGTGTTCTCTAGGACATTAACTTTTAGTCTACTATTACATTAGAGGAGAGATGCAATAAAGTTTAAAGAAGATACTTTCCATATCTTTCACAGAGTTTAGAATATAATTGGGAATGAAGATGCATATAATTTTATGTAAACTGTTAGGTTAAAATACATGATAAAAATAGGTTAGAGTTTTAAAATGTTTAAATGAGACTTCAATGACTCATTTAACTTCTGGAAACCTAAATTCCCTATTTGTCAAAATAGGAAATATAAAGCAATGTACTGTTGAAATCATATATATCACCAGTTTTTTTTTTGATAAGATCATAATCACTACCACTGAACAGATAGGACCAGCCAAGATATAACCAAAGAAGACTATCACCGCCAGAAGATGGACCATCAGCCACTCAACTTGGAAGACTTAAGCAACAGAAGAAATCATGTGAAGACATTTGGGGGAATGATTTCTGTGTTAGTGGAAAGAACACTTTTGTTAAGAGTATTAGACATAGTGGAGGCATAGAAATGTGAATAAAGGAGAGTTTAAACTCTCCCCCTGCCCTCTGGTTCTGTTCAACTTTCCTAAAAAACCACCTCGATCCAGGAACACCTGGGACAAAATCCCAAGGTATTGAATAATCTACTGTTAAATTGTGTAGCAGAATGAAAAGCAACTAGACATAAGGCTGGTAAAATTAAAAACCCAGCGATGCCATATGTGTGTGTGTGTTTAAGTAATAGCACTAATGGCTGTGAAATCGCAAAAGCTGATGAATTTAATTGGCACCGTTAAAACAGTAAGAGAGGGTAATGACTGTGTATTAACATGATACTTTCCTTCTGACATAGTTTTAAATTCCTGTTTCTTTCATCACATTAAAGGCAAAATGACCATTTCTTGTTTCTCTCCATTTTAACTCTCTCTTTCATACCCTCCCCACCAACTACTTAATTGACCTGGGGTCAAAAAAAAAAAAAGACTCTCAAAGCATAAGGAGACTCTCTCCTAGAGCAAAATGAAGGAATATTTTTCTACCCCTAATATACAAGTAAATTTTTTCCCTCAGGTCATCATTCTTGACATGAATTTTATGAACTATGAAGTTAATATGAGTCAATGGTATGGTGAGGAAACTTTGAAAATGATTGTACTCTTAGTCCACACTAGGATAGAAATTACAGCAAGGAGTAGGGGGATTGTAAGGGTTAAAATAGGAGTTTTTACAAAATAAGAGGACAGCTTTTAATAACTTAAGTTTTAATGAAAATATAGTAGTTATAAATTAATATTATCCCTTTAAGCCAGAGAAAAGAAAACTTCTAGCAGCTTTTAACAATTAACAATTTAGTTTTTTTAAATAAAGATAGTAAAAGAATATAGTAAAATGAATATAGTAAAGGAGGAAAATAGAGGAAAGAGGTAGAGAAAGAAATTTTCCTAATGTCTATACTAGTTATCCTATAACTGCCTATAACCACTGCTAATAACAACCACCCCACGAAGTTCCAACCTAATCCACTCAATTAAAAGGAATCCAATCAGTGTTTAATATAACCCATTGATGGGTGGACAAATGAATCCAGGTTGCAGGACATTATTCCTAATCTGACGAATATAAAGAGTAGGATACAATGAAACTTCCAAAGACTTGCCTTAGAAACAGACTGACAGATGAGCATTTCCTTTCCTTTGGCCCCCTCTTTAAAAAGTTTGCCAACTTATGTTAGTAGTATTCTGTTGTATATTTTGTTAATATTTTGTTAATGGTATTAATAACACTCTTCCTCACTTAAATGCAATTTATTCATAAGTCAAAGACATCACTGGCAATGTCATTTTTTGTCCTCTTCAAGTATGAAGGACAACATATATTGTCATTATTTTAAAAATAAGATTATCTTGTTAGACAAATCAATTCAAATATTTACTATTTGGAATTCAAGATAAACCTGTTGCTTCTCATACAGCCCACCTTAGAAATTAAGTTCTGTAGCCTAGGCGATATTGAAACATCACTGCCCTCCCCTGTCAATTACCAGAATTGCAATTATAGTCTTAATTATTTTCCTCCCATTCACTGAATTCACTGACAACATGGTTTTCTGGACAGGTAGTAGATAGTAGTATGGAATCAGATTCCATAGGAACAGCCCACTTAGTGAATTCCTGATGCAGCAAACTGTTTCTCTACATACATTACTTTTTACATATTCTAGAATCACAAACTGATTTTATAATGAACAAGCCTTCTGCAATGCCAAGGATTGCACACAATATGGGTTATTTTAATGCCCAAGCTAGCTTAAATTAAGCTCTTCACCATCTGTTCCAACTCATAACCATGAATGCAAAAGAAAGTATTTTCCTATAACATTTGTAAAATGTAATATGTAAATGATTGAAGTACAATTACATGTTCATGTTATAATCCTCCTTGAACTTGGGGTGAGGATTTCCTTGTGTTTTATTCACACATCTCAGAGGAAGGTTGCTAGTTCTCATCATAAGGTATATTCTGTAATATGATTTTAAGAATAATAAAAAAGATTAGAATTTTACAAATAAAACTGACATTTGTCTGAATTGTCTACATTTTTATTTCTGACATTTATTTTTTCTGAGTGTTTTTTTTGCTTTATAATTTTAAAATCCATATCAAATATTTGAGATAAATATCCTATAATAGAACATATTAAAACATGAAATATATTCAAAAGATGACAATTTGCAAACCTATTATTAACGGTCCAGTTATTTTGTTTTCTTTAATCCTATTTTTCTTTAAGTTCATTGCTTTTACTTTAATGATAATTTTCTTTAATAATGAATCCAATATATCATTTATTTGAGTCTTCCCCTTAACTGTGAGGTTGGAACTCTTCCATGCCTTTCTGATTTAAAGAAATAAATACTCCACAATTGATATACCCAAATTATTAGGTACTATGCTCTATACTTTTTGAAATTATATGACTATCAATACAATATAAGTACTTGTCTCTCCTTTTAGAATTCAGGTTCCTAAAGAGCATGGATTGTTTCACTTTCATCTTTGTATCACTGCTGCCCTAGTTACTCCTTCATCTTAGAACTACTTAGAGTTCCAGACAATAAGAAAATTAATTATTCTTGTATTTCAGAATTGGGAGGAGAAATATATTATAAAGCTAGATCCTATGAACATCAGCATTTAACTTAATGGTGTTTTTGAGTAGAGAGAGAACAATCATGGAAGTTAGAAAGACCTATATTGAGATCCTGCTGCTGAACCATCCTGTATATGTAAACCTGAGCATGTCATTTAAATTGCTCGTGTTCCTAAACAACAACTTTATACGTCTTTAAAATGCAGAATAAATGTTAATCTAGTTAAAGGAAAGTAGCATTTGAGGGGAATGAGAATGAGTTCAGTTTTGAACGTGTTGATTTTCATATGTTTTTGGGCATCCAGTTTAAGATGTCTGAAAGGTAATTGAAGATGAAATATTGGAGATCAGCAGAGAGATTGAGAGAGGATAGGTAGATATGAGAAATGTCTGCACAGTATGGGTCATTAAATTCATGGACTTTGTCAACCTAAAAAAAAACACAGAACAATTAGTGTAATTATAAGAAACTTATATATCTTTAATCAGGACAAGAGAGACAATGTTCATATGGCCACCTAAATAAATCACACACACACACACACACACACACACACCCCCAAAGAGTCAAGCTCTGGGCCTCTAGGAATACTGTCTCGGGGAAAGACACCAAATGATGGGAATTTGCCTCAAACTTAAGAACTTGGGGTTATATTCATATATATACATATATTCATATAACTGACGAGTTACATAGAGGTGTGGGAAAGAGGTTATAGCCCAAGGATGTCTGGGAGTAGCCTAAACACAATAAGATCAACTAAGAAGTCAAAAAAGGTACTTAAGGTTTGACTAAAATCAGGATGCTCAGTGGGTCCTTGATGTTTTATTGTTCAGTCTGGTACAAGGGTCATTCTGGAAATTTCTTGAAGGCACCTTCCCAAGGGACAAGGGTAAATATGGGGTTTCATAAAACATGGTTGACTGTACTGATGAGGTCATCAAGTAAAGTAGTACAGAAGGAGAAGAGAATATCCAAGTCAGAACCTTATAGAAAACTTACAGGGAGCATGATTTGAAAAAGAAGCCAGCAAAGGAGACTAAGGACCTCTTAGATAAGTAAGAGGAGAGCCAGAAAAAAGTAGTGCCAAACACCCCCCCACACACACACACAAAAAAAAAAACTAAAAAGAAGAGTAAATTAAAGAGAACAGGGTGTTCAATATTATCAATGGCTATAAAGAGATAGAGAAGAATGAGGATTGAGAAATCAGAATTGTTGAACTTTTAATTCTGGTTTTGCCATTATTTAGCTTGCATGGCTGTGGGCAAGTAGCCTCAGTTTCATCATCTGTGAACTGTAGGGGCTGGAATAGATGAATACTAAATTCCCTTCCAAATCAACATTCATGATATGATTTGCTGGCTAATTTTGCAGAACTGCTTTTGTGCCATTCTTTTTAAAATATTATTTTTTTTCACAAAGCCTAACTCTATAAAGAAACATAGAGAAATATATTTAGAATTAAAGATAACAAAGTATATCATTCTTAAAAGAGTAAGTATTGTACTTTTTACACAATATATCAAAATGGGTTTTTCTTGCAATGAGAATATCTGATTATAAATTTATTGATTCCCCTCACAGAAGGGGAACATTTAGAGGTCAGTGACAATCCTTATAATTTTCAATATGCATTTTTAATATCCTTATCATGAACAACAACAAAGGAATGACTTTCTTATCATTTCCTTTTGTTCAGAGTTATGCTTAAAAGTGCCACTTTCTGTTGCCTGTAAATCTATTTCTTTGGCTTAATTAATATTCAGATGAATAGTCACATACTTATGCCCAAGATTAACAAGGGTAAAAAGAGAAAATATAAACTGTGGATTCTATGTTTTCTTAGCAAGTTTTTGCTGTAGCAATATGTTCAGATTTTCTTAGAAACTCCATCATTCCTTTTGGGGGGTGGGAAAAATGGTTGTAATTTCTGACAGTTTCATCACCAGCCAGAGCCTCTAGAGCCTATAAACTGTGTCCAGAAGTCTCTGTTATAGAATAAATTAACATTCCATTTTCCTTCCCTTTAAAAATCAAGACAGCATCTTAGCTAAATTTGATTGAAAAGTACTTACCATATCCCAAATAGTCAGGCAGCTATATTCTCTTGAGCATGACCAGAAAACAAATGGACGGTGCTTAGCTAGAAAGAGTATTTTACTCCCACTTAAAGTGTTTACCTTCCTACTTAGCAAAAATAATTTAATGCCCAACTAAAATCACTCATAGTTAAGACCATAAGAACAATTAGGACTTATTTTTAGATTTCTTTCTAATTTTAGATTTATGATTCTACTTTGTAAGTGAGCCAACCAAATTAGGGATTCTTTTGAATTGTACCTATCACTAATGTTGTTTTTAGGTAATAAGTTAGAAATGGAAAGAGAAGAATCACAATATAATGAATCTAATCTAGGCAACAAATAATCATTTGAAAGGAACAAATGGAAGAATTTAAATTTCTTTGATTCCATGCAAATAGAGGATTAATACATTGTACATTATGATCAAAAGCAAAGGGGAGAAATTAATAGCATAAAATTTGGTTCTATGTGTTGAAAAGAACAATGCTTTCTCTTTTAAACTTCACTGTGGAGGTAGTACATGAGCTACAGGCTTTCTGTATAGTTTAAGATTTCTCATTTCAAGAACTAATAACTAAAATAGACTGATTTTTTTAAAACCCTTACCTTCCATCTTAGAGTCAATACTGTATATTGGCTACAAGGCAGAAGAGGGGTAAGGGCTAGGCAATGGGGGTCAAGTGACTAGCCCAGGGTCACATGGCTGGGATATATTGGAGGCCAGATTTGAACCTATGACCTCCCATCTCTAGGCCTGACTCTCAATTCACTGAGCTACCCAGCTGTACCCTAAAATCAACTGATTTTGAGAGAGAGCATAGAGTATAAGAAAAGGATTCTGTACAAGTAAGGAAAGAGTACATTTCTGAGAATCAGGGACAGCCAATGGAAAAGCTCAGAGATGGAAGATGGATTGTGCATAAAGAGAAGGGAGGCTATTTTGTCTAGATTACATAGTGTCTGAGTAAGGACAATATGCAGAGAATAATCCATAAGATAGCCCTTATGGATTGGGTCAAGGCTGTGAAGGCCTTTAATAGCTAAACAGAAAAATTTATATTTGATTTTAGATGCAGTTTGAAAGCACTGGAGGTTATTGAGTAGGGGGATGATATGGACAAATCTGAAGTTAAGAAAAATCAATTTACTAAGAGTGTGGAGCTTAGATTAAGGTGGTGAGAGACAAAGAATAGAAAAATAAGGGGTTAATGCAAAAATTTTGGTGAGAAGTATGGGAGGCTTAAAATATTAGTGGGGAAGGGGTAGTCTTTGAGTGGTAGAATGCAAAGTGGACTTGGGATGAAAAAGGAGGAGAATAAAAAAAGAATATTATTATGAAATTCCAGAGAGAATAGTGTATCTAGGGGAAGATAGTTATAAAAACAAACAAAATAAAAACGAAACAAAATTGCATACAGCAATGAAAATATAACTGGTAACTTTTAAGAGAAAAATGTTATTTGTATAATGATATCTTTATTGATTATTAAAATTAATTTTAACCAGGAAAAAGAATTCCTTCTTTCCTTTCCATCATGACCAAGATTGTGGGGAGAGAGAAAAATAAAAACAAAGCAAACAAAAAGCAAAACGGGCCACAATTACAAAACCATATACTCATGCAAAACAAAATTCTTCCCTGGCTGAGTTGCATAGATAGATAGATAGATAGATAGATAGATAGATAGATAGATAGATAGATAGATGGATAGATTTCATTCTGAACCTTGAGTCTTCCACTTGTCTTATTAAGATGTGATTAGCATGTATCACTCCAAGTCTTCTGGAATCATGATTGGTCATTTGTTAATACCACTCAGAGATTATAAAACTGAAAATTTTTCATCAATACTGTTTTCACTAAATAAATTATTCTGCTGGCTCTCATTATTTCACTGTGTATCAATAAATGCCTTCCATATTTCTTTTATATCTATCTCCTTTATTATTTCATGTATAATAATAATTTTCTTTCACATTTTTATACCATAATTTATTTGCTATTGCCCAATTGATTCTTTCTCGGTTTTTAAGTCTTTGCTTCATATCTATAAAACTATATGTATAGATGTAGCAAGATCTGACTCTCTCTGTCTATCTATCTATATCATCATCATCATCATCATCATCATCATCATCATTTATTTTATTTTGCTTGGGACTAATCGCTCCCTTAATCTACCCCTTCTTAAGTACCTCTTCTCCTTTTCCTCTTTACCCTAATTCCCTAATGAAAAAAATATATTTTTGTAGTCAGCTGTATATGTATATTCTTACCACTTTTTTTCCTTTTTGAGGAAAGTGAACTTTTTATGTATTAGCCATTTCACCCCTTTCTTCTTTTTTTAAAATTTTAAACATTTATTAATATTCATTTTTAATATGGTTATATGATTTATGCTCCTAGTTTCCCCTTCACACCCCCGCATTCCCCCCACCCATGGCCGACCCACATTTCCACTGGTTTTATCATGTGTCCTTGATCAAGACCTATTTCCAAATTGTTGGTAGTTGCATTGGTTTGGTAGTTTCGAGTCTACATCCTCAGTCATGTCCACCCCAGCCCATGCGTTCAAGCAGCTGTTTTTCTTATATGTTTCCTCTCCAGAAGTCCTTCCTCTGGATGTGGGTAGCGTTCTTTATCATAAATCCCTCAGAGCTGTCTTGTGTCATTGCATTGCTGCTGGTATATAGGTCCATTACATTCCATTTTACCATAGTATATCAGTCTCTGTGAACAGTGTTCTTTTGGCTCTGCTCCTTTCGCTCTGCATCAGTTCTTGGAGGACTTTCCAGTTCACCTGTAACTCCTCCAGTTTATTATTCCTTTTAGCACAATAGTATTCCATCACAAGCATATACCATAATTTGTTCAGCCATTCCTCAATTGAAGGACATACCCTCTTTTTCCAGTATTTTGCCACCACAAAAAGGGCGGCTATAAATATTTTCATACAAGTCTGTTTATCTATGATCTCTTTGTGGTACAAACCCAACAATGGTATAGCTGGATCAAAGGACAGGCAAGTCTTTTATAGCGCTTTGAGCATATTCCCAAATTGCCAGGCAGAATGGTTGGATCAGTTCACAACTCCACCAGCAATGCATCAATGTCCCAATTTTTCCACATCCCCTCCAGCATTCATTACTCTCCCCTTCTTTCATTTTAGCCAATCTGCTAGGTGTGAGGTAGTACCTCAGAGTTGTTTTGATTTGCATTTCTCTAATTATTAGAGATTTAGAACACTTTCTCATGTGCTTATTGATACTTTTGATTTCTTTACCTGAAAATTGCCTATTCATGTCTCTTGCCC
>NC_058134.1:246271309-246316074 GCF_016433145.1 Gracilinanus agilis
CACCTCACACCTAGCAGATTGGCTAAAATGAAAGAAGGGGAGAGTAATGAATGCTGGAGGGGATGTGGAAAAATTGGGACATTGATGCATTGCTGGTGGAGTTGTGAACTGATCCAACCATTCTGCCTGGCAATTTGGGAATATGCTCAAAGGGCTATAAAAAATGCCTGCCCTTTGATCCAGCCATACCATTGTTGGATTTGTACCCCAAAGAGATCATAGATAAACAGACTTGTACGTAAATATTTATAGCTGTGCTTTTTGTGGTGGCAAAAAAAGTGGAAAAGGAGGGTATGTCCTTCAATTGGGGAATGGCTTAACAAATTGTGGTATATGCTGGTGATGGAATACTATTGCACTCAAAGGAATAATAACCTGGAGGAGTTCCAGGTAAACTGGAAAGACCTCCAGGAACTGATGCACAGTGAAAGGAGCAGAGCCAGAAGAACATTGTACACAGAGACTGATATACTATGGTAAAATTGAATGCAAAGGACTTCTGTATTAGCAGCAATGCAATGACACAGGACTGCTCTGAGGGATTTATGGAAAGAATGCTACCCAATTCAGAGGAAGGACTGCAGGAGAGGAAACATATAAGAAAAACAATTGCTTGAACATATGGGTTTGGGTGGACATGATTGGGGATGTAGACTTGAAACTACCACACCAATGCAACTACCAACAATTTGGAAATAGGTCTTGATCAATGACACATGATAAAACCAGTGGAAATGTGCATTGGCCATGGGTGGAGGTAATGCAGGTGGTGAAGGGGAAAGTAGGAGCATGAATCATGTAACCATATTAAAAATGAATATTAATAAATGTTTTAAAAAAAGAAAGTCCTGAATTCTTATTCTGCTTCTGATAGCTATGTGGTCATGGAAAAGCCACTTAACATTTCATTGCCCACAAGTAACTCTTAAAACTGTAGGTGATAAAGAATTTACTTGTATAGCTCATTGAAGAGAGTTTTCAAACAAGGAGCTTCCTACACCTCTGAAATCAAAGATTTGGACCAAAAGAAATTCTGATCCTTTATGTCAAATGAATGATGTCACCACTCCATTAAGTCCTCCAGGATTGTGAAGGAAGGAGAAATCTCTGAGGATTGTAATATCAGGGAAAGTATAAGCAGAAGAGATGAGACTTGAACTGAATATTGAATGAAGAGTTATATTCAAGGAAGCCCAATCCAATTTGATTTTGAGAGACACTATAAAAGACACTTGCTAGGCTTTGGGATTATGTAGATGAAAAATGTTACATTACTTCTGTTCAAAGAAGATCCTATATAATTTAAGGGATGAAGTCTTCAACATGATTCCAAATAATAGGAGGAAATATGATGAAGGCAAAAGAGAGATAGAGTTGGGTAGATTCAGAGGGTTGGACTAGAAAGGAATGAGGGAAGAAATAAAGGAAGGAAGGAGAGGAAGAAGCCCAAATAAAGACGATTCACAAGTAAGCATCTAAAAGACATACTTGTAAATCAAATAAATACTTGTAAATGTTTCTATGTGATTGCAGATAAGTATCCTATTTTGATAAAAACTTTCATGTAGAGGTTACTCCAGATTATTATAGTCTATTCTAGGGGAACACAAGTTCTGGCAACACCCACCAGGCTTGAAAAGCTTCCAGTATGTGCTTAGTGACAGATTGTATACCAGTGCCAGCCTAGTGAAGGTCACAGAAGCTCATCATTCTACGTTGACTGCAGAAAAAAGGACTAGCGAGGAGAAAGGGAGGAGGGTGACTTTTTTCTCACTAAGAAGATCTTTGAGTCCAACTTTTAAATTTTAGAGGGATTGTAATTTGAATCATTAGAGGGTATCTCTCTGCCAGTCAAATAATGAATTATTTAAAATGTTAGATTAAATGATGTGTGAATATCCATGTGTACATTGTTGGTGTATTCGCCACAAGCAAATATTCTTTTGCCATCTCAAGGGGATAAAAGGAAAAGGAGAACTTTTACTTCTATATATCTGTATTGTGAAATTCAATCCATTCACATTGTTGGGGATTTCTCTTGACCTTTTGGGAGAAGCATACTGATGAACAGGGGTCAATGACTAAGGCTTAAAGACAGGAAGCCAGACTGAAAGTAAAAAGATTTATTAACATGCTAACGAATCTCTCACACTAAAAGTAAACTCATTCCTAGGGTACAGATTTGGTTTTTATAACCTTTCAGACTCAATTAGAGTATACAACCAATCAGCAGTATCTTGTGGCAACAAGAATACATAAGCATTTCCCATGAGGGAGAGGAGTAGTGCAAAAGGAGGAAACAGCTAGGAAAGAAAAGGGGAACATTTGTAATGCAAATTGGAGAACTTATTATTGAACTAAGAAAAAATTCTAGTTCAAGAGCAGGATACCAAATACTTTTATAGTTGTAGAGTCTTTTTTAGGCAAAACTGAAAAATCTTTTATCCAAGGACAGCAAGTAGTTGTTATGACAGTGTATGAGATGACTTACTTTATCCTGTCCTTGTATAGAGAGTGGGAACTTTCTAATATTAGATCACGAAGCTGTTGGAGGGATTTTTACATTATTAATATATCAAGATGGAGCAAAATGATTGCAATTCTTATTTTTCTTCTACAACATGTACACATATACAGAAAATGTACAGATCTTGGACTTTCGATTTGGTTTTACATCACAGTTGTAGATCTGGAAGGAAACTTAGAGATCTTCGAGTCCCATATACCAATTTTACAAATATAGGATGAAATTTGTCTAGAAAGAAAAGTGCTTTAAGTGTCTATGGGAGAATTTTACCTAAGTCTCTAAATCTAAATCCAGTTCTCTATATACCATAGCATGCTGCCTCTTATGTATACACACACACACACACACACACACACTCACACAAATTGAGAAATATCTCTGTTACTTTCTGTCTGTCTGCCTCCCTGCCTTCCTGCCTGTCTGTCTGTCTGCCTCTCCATCTCCTCTGGCTATCTCTAGCTCTGATTCTTTCTGTCTCTCATTGTTTGTGTCTCTATATCCTTGTTTTTCTATCTGTTTCTCACTCTGGCTGCGCATCTCTTTCTTTCTCTGTGTGCCTCTGTCTGTCTCTATTTTTCTCTATATATATATGTCTTTCTTTCTGTTTGTCTCTCTCACCTGTGTTTTCATTAGTATGGGAAACTCTATATACCACTCTAATGAGTACATTCTCTACATCACAGAAAATTGACCAAGGCACTGCGAGGCCAAGGAATATCTCTATTCCCACAATCAGTAAGTATCACAGGAAAAACTTAATATTATATTCTCTTGTATCCAAAGGTAACCTTCTATCCACTCTACTACACTGAATCTTGTGTGTACATATGTGACGTATCTAATATAAGCACAAACATACATATTTTCACAACTTTTTTTACCAACACAAGTTAGAGTTAATTTTGTTTTGCAATTAATTAGTACCATCTGTTTATATGCATAATTTTTTATAAAAAAGATGAATAATAAGAAAATGTACAGTGTTGTCCCTTCCATTATTTATTTATTAAGAATATTGTTACATGACTCATATTCTTTCTCTCCCTTCTTTCCTCCCCTCTCCTAGAGCAGACAAGGAATTCCATTGGGTTATACCTATTTCCATATTATTCATATTTGCAATATTATATTATAATGACATGTTATTATAATGACAAAACTCCAGTCATATCACCATTGAACCACGTGATTGATCCTATGTTTTTCTTCTGTGTTTCTACTCCCACAGTTCTTTCTCTGGATGTGGTTTGTGTTCTTTCTCATAAGTTCCCTGGTGTTGTTCTAGAAAATTGTATTGCTACTAGTAGAAAAGTCTGTTACATTTTATTGTACCACAGAGTATCAGTTACTGTGTACAATATTCTCCTGGTTCTGCTCATTTCACTCTACATCAATTCCTGGAGGTCGTTCCAGGTTCACATAACAATTCTCCAGTTCATCATTCCTTTCAACACAATATTTCATCACCATCAGATGCCACAATTTGTTCAACCATTCCCCAATCAGTGGACACCCCTTCATCTTCCAATTTTTTTGCCACTGCAAAGAGTGCAGCTATAAATATTTTTGTACAAGTATTCTTCCTTATTATCTCTTTGGGGTACAAACCCAGCAATGGTATGGCTGGATCAAAGGGCAGGCAATCTTTTAGTACTCTTTGGGCATAATTCCAAATTGCCATCTAGAATGGCTGGATCAGTTCACAGCTCCACCAGCAATGCATTAATGTCCCAATTTTGCCACATCCCCTCCAACATTCATTACTCTCCCCTGCTATCATTTTAGCCAATCTGTTAGGTGTGAGGTGATACCTCAGAGTTGTTTTTATTTGCATTTCTCTAATCAAGAAAGATTTAGAACACTTTTTCATGTACTTATTCATAGTTTTGACTTCGTCGTGTGAAAACTGCCCATTCATATCCTTTGACAATTCATTGATTGGAGAATGGCTTGATTTTTTTTGTAAATTTGGCTTCATTCTTTACATATTTGGGAAATAAAACCTTTGTAAGAGAGAGTTTTGTTATAAAGAATTTTCCCCAATTGTTTCCTTTCCTCATAATTTTAGTTGCAGTGGTTTTGTTTGTACAAAACCTTTTAAATTTGATATAATCAAAAACATTCATTTTATATTTTGTAATGTTCTCTTTCTCTTACTTGGTCTTAAATTTCTTCCTTTCCAACATATCTGACAGGTATACTATTCTATGTTCACATAATTTATGTTTTCATTCTTTATATTTAAGTCATTTACCCATTTTGAATTTATCTTGGTATAGGGTGTGAGATGTTGATCTAAACCTGATTTTTCCCATGCTATTTTCCCAGCAGTTTTTGTCTAATAGTGAGTCCTTGTCCAAAAGTTTGGATTTTTGGGTTTATTGAACACTATCCTGCTGAAGTAATTTACCTGTATTCTATTTTGTTGATCCACCCTTTAGTCTCTTAGCAATATCATATTGTTTTGATTACCGTAGCTTTATAGTACGATTTAATATCTGGTACTGTTAGGTTCCCAATCCTTCACATTTTTTTCCATTATTTCCCTTGATATTCTTGATCTTTTGTTCTTCCAGATGAACTTCGTTATTTTTTTCTGATCCTATAAAAAAAGGTTTTTGGTAGTTTGATAGGTATGGCACTGAATTAGTACATTAATTTGGGTAGTATTATCATTCATCCTACCTATGAGCAACTAATTGTGTGAAAGATGTTTTGTAGTTCTGTTCATATACTTCTTGTGTTTGTCTTGGCAGATAAATTCCTGAATATTTTATATTGTCTACAGTGATTTTAAATGGTATTTCATTTTCTAATTCCTGCTGCTGAGTTTTGTTGGAAATATATAGAAATGGTGATGATTTATGTGGGTTTATTTTGTACCCTGAAACTTTGCTAAAGCTGTTAATCATTTCCCCTGGCCTTTCAGTTGATTTTTAAGGATTTTTTAAGTATACCACCATATCATCTGCAAAGAGTATAGTTTAGTTTCCTTACTGCCTATTTTAATCCCTTCAATTTATTTTTCTTCTCTAATTGCTACTGCTAGCTTTTCTAGTACAACATTAAATAATAGAGTGCTAAGTATAGGGGTACTTCAAATTCTTGATTTGATTAAAATAATGTTTGCTGATTGATTATATTAAAAATAAACTATGAGGGTTCAATTCTCTCTTCACACCTTAGAGCTGAGTTGATGGAAATGCTTTAAAGAGGCATTAAGACAAAATTTTTACTATATTTTAATCATCTTTTTGAATAAAATAATAGTTATAATATAGATAACATTATTTTAAACTTTAATCACTGAAGAAGCATTATTAAGAATCTCCTATATGTCATCCATTGACAATTCAAAGAAATGACATAATCCCTGCCTTCAAGGAGCTTGTTACAATATGTTAACTTATTTGTACAAAAAATTATCCCCCCAAAAAAAGATTTTGTAATGAAATTCCAGATTGTGTGGTCTGAAGAGAAAATGGATTTAAAGTAAGAAGAAAATTTCTTTGAAAATTTTGCTCTTGTAATTTCCTACTTGTGGGACCATTTTGTAATCATGTAACCTCTCTTGGCCTTAATTTCCTCACCTGAAAAATAGGAACAATAATACATGTAGTGCCTCCCTCCTATAGGGTGATGCCATTGACTTGTTTCAGTCAAATCTGACTCTTTAGAGATTTTCTTGGCAATGATAATGGAACGGTTTGCCATTTTCTTCTCCATCTCTTTTTAAAGATGAAGAAACTAAGACAAGATTAAGTGACTTGTCCAGGGTTATCCAGCTAGTAAGTGTCTGAGGCCAGATTTGAAATGAGGAAAAGGAGTCTTCTTAACTCCAAGCCTGAACTCTGTCAAATGTACCACCTAACTGATACATAGACAGACTGACAGATAGATAGATAGATAGATAGATAGATAGATCTTCTAAAAATATTAAAAATTATTAGAAATTGTCACTTTGCAACAATTGATATTCATTCTCATAGTCATTATACTAAAGTCACATAACTAGATGTTGAAAGTTTTATGTCATTTGTTGTTCAGTTGTGTTCTACTCTTGTTTTCCCATTGGGACTTTTTTGGCAAAGATACCAGAATGATTTGCCATTTTCTTCTCTTGCTCATTCTTCACAGATAAGAAACTAAGGCAAACAAAATATAGTCGCTTGCCTTGGATCACATAACTGGGAAGTATCTGAACCAGACTCATCAAGATCAATCTTCCTGATTCCAAGTCCAGTGGTCTCTCTATTGCACCAATTAGTTGCTCCCCTTGTACAACTTAGCTAATACGGAGGAGATTGTAGAAGCTATCTATTCTAATCATTTCATTTTTTAAAAACTGAGAAAAATGAGTACTAGAAAGCTTAAGCATCTAGGATCTTTTTTTTTTCATCAGTCTAGAGTTGCAAGGAAGCTCAACAAGTCTCTTCATTTTTTAAATTAAGAAACTGAGTCCTAGAGAAATTAAATGTCTCCCCCAAGTACACATAGGAAATAAGAATTTTAGGCAGAAACAGTTGTCACAATGGATATTTTGTAATACTAAGAACACTCTAATCTCCATGAAAACTGAAGAATTTTATGTATTGCATAACACATTAAATATAGAAAGATGATATGGACATTTTTCATGTTTTTCATTTAGAAATTCTCCCATCAATTAAGATTGGAATAATAGAAAAGGAAACAAGAAAGAAAATGATCACATTGGAAGGAGGAAAGGCCACCCACATTAAATTTATTCTAGCTCCCTGCCTCATTCTCATTATATTTGCTGGCTGCTTCCTATTTCTTTTAAGCCTTGGGCCTATGGGCCAGTACTTATTTTCATGGCTGATTTAACTGCATGACTTCAAATGGGATACTTCTATCAGATGAAACTATTTTTCTAAATGCTAAGTTCCACTGGCAAGTATTAACTAACCCTTTACTCCTGGGAAGCAAAACACAAGGATGACATTCTTGACATGTTCCCATAGACATAGAAACTGCACATTGCTTAGATCAGCATCAGGGATGCTACAGATTGAAAGCATGTTTTTCTCTTGAAGCCTGTGACTTTATCCATTGAATCCAGTCTCTTGGCAATGGTAATGTTATACATAGTTATAATCAGTTGACTGGGACCATAAAAATAGATTTTTTAAATGCCTAGAAAGCCCAGCCTGCTTGACCCCCTCATTGCTCACATAAAAATTAAAGGCCCCAATTATACCTCAGGCCTTTTGATGGTTAGGAAAAGAACAGTGGAATATTCAACTAGATTTAGAAATCCTGAAACACTGTGCACTGTTGGTCTCAGACTCTGGGGGTTCCTGTAGACTTTATTGATGTGGTTTCAGGGTAAAAGTACAGCTGTGGAATGCTCACTTTAACTGTTTTTGTAAAATAGTGAGTGAAAAATACTTAAAGCAGAAGACATCTCATTAGCATCTATATAGAAGTCTTCATATTGCCAGTTTTTTAAGAATGAACACATGAAGGCTTTCTGAAAACAAATTTGTCACACTGGGTTTCCTTTTTTATTAAACACAGTTGTGTAGAATGTTTGGGCATATATACATTTGTACAACATAGCCTTAAACCCCAATTATGGGACTTAATAAAATGTCCTGACACTCTAGGTGACCAGAGAAACAAGAGTTCATTGTTTCTTTAAAGATATTCATCTGGGAAGTTGAATAGAGAAACCCAACCAGAAGGGGTTGAAAGAAGAACTGTAATTGGCGGGTTTGGAAAATTTCCACTGGGGTAGCGGCAACTAGCTTCAACCTACAAGTGCCATCGTGATGAATGTTTACAACACTTTTTTGAGAGGCCAATTATCCTGCTTTTGTGCAGGGCTTGGAGATCAGCCAGATCAGTTGCATACACAAAGCCTCTTTTGCCTGTGTCTCTTTTAAACAAGAGCTGTGGAAGACAGAATAGCAAGGTTGAAGCTTTATCCCTCTCCTGGTAAGAAAAAGAGTGCTTTGCTTTGCTTTGCTGGAAGTATGACACACAATCTTTTAAGCCATATTGTGGTCAGAGAGAGATGCTGATTTGTGCTACTAGAAATGTTTCTTTTGAAGCCTTTTTCCCTATAATATATTTTGTCCCATAACTCCCAGTGAGATAAAACTGAAACACTAAGTCATATTGCACATGTTAAATTTATATTGGAGGCAAGGGAGACTTAAATGGCTCTCCTGTTGAATGAAATAGCTATGTGATTTTAAGTTTTATGTTGGATATCAAAAAGGAGGGATTTTTTTCCCACACTAACACTGTGACTGAGTGTATGTCCATATGTGTATTTTCTCTGACCAGTTAGGATATTGATTGATAGCTCACAACAAAAGTGTCTAGGAAAAGGATAAAAGTTGACTCTTGATAAACTTGGGAAAATTGTAGATGGGGTGATCACCTTGACCTGATCTTGTTTTAACAGAAAAAAGTTGTGCATTTATACTTGTGAATGACAGGTTTTTGTCAATGTCAACATTTTTGTCAACATTCGGTTCCTCAACTTTTCTGATATGAGTGGATAAAGATAGATGGGCTAGTTAGTATATTTGCATCTATAATTCTACCTATAGCTTTTCTGGTGGAGATGGAAGTAGATACATATGAAAGTGAAAGATAGAAAAAAAGGAAGAGGGAAAGCAAGGATAGAAAGAAGAGGTTGGAGGGAAGAAGTTAGGGAGGAAAGAAGGAAGGGAGGGAAGGAGGGAAGAAGGGAGGAAAAATACCTGTTAATAATTAACAATATGTCCAGCATTCTGTAAAGTGATGAGACTATGAATTCAAACAAACAAGACAGCATCTGCTCCCAAGGAACTTACATTCTATTAGAAAGAGATAATTTATTGAGCTGCAATTGGACAGAAAAGGAGGAAATGGTTGGAGCTGTAGGTGGCATGGCATAGGCATGGCCTGTCGTAAATATAGTGTGCTGAACTTGAGATCAGTACTAGATAAGAAGAAAGCTCACCAATTAAAGTCCAGGGTCAGAAGATTAAGGGAGATGTATGGAGGGAAAAAACATAGAAATCTGGAACCATAGGATAAATACTTTGGTAATGGCTATAAAGCGTTTTGTTATACCAAAGACCAGGACTAGAAAAATATCTATTTAATCTATATTAATCCAGATGACTTATAGGCATTAGATATAGATTACATTAGAAATATAATATATTTGTGTATGTGAAATCTATCTTTTTTTGAGGGGAATAGTCCCATGATTCCAGTTTCATAGGGAACTACAAATAAGGAAAATTCCCTACCCAATGAAGAATAGCAACCTCTCTGATACAGAATTATACATTTAGAACTGCAAGAGAATTTAATGGTCAAAGGAGAGGAACAAAAATAAAACTACAGAAGGATTTGAAATATCAAATAAATTACTGTCTAGTAAATCAGACAATATGTCTGTTGACTAATATATAAATGTATTGCAATGTAATGAATGACAATTAAATAGATGGAATTCACTCATGTATTAATTGACTCTCTACTGTTTTCAGTACTTTGTACACCTTAAAGAGGAATGTGAACTAAATTAAAGAAATGGTCCCTAAACTCTGAGACATTGAGATCTAAGATTACATATTCATGAAATTATTTAGTGTGTACTCAGTTGATAGTTTAAAATTAATTAATAGGAACCACTCAACTTTTTAGACAAATGTCTGTTACAGATAATAATCCAATCATTTAACAAATATTTTTATCAGTCAATGATTAATTTTTGAGAGTATTTTCCTTTTATTTAGCCAAAATCTGCCTCTCTGCAACTTTTGCTCATTATTACTTTCAAATATTGAATTATTAATTTTCTCTTCTGTTGGTCCCTTCAACTGATTCCCAATACAAAAATGATTACTCATTATTTTGATGACCTTCCCCTGGATCCTTTTATTATTTGGCAAAGATAAGATGTTACAAGATGTACTATTTCCCTTATTTTTTTTTTATAGTTTGATTCCAGTAATGCAAATACTTTTGGATATACTATTTCTCTGACATCAGGTAGCGATGGCTCCTCCAATCTAATCCATAACATTGATTTTATTATCAATGTAATTGAAATATCTATATTAGTAATGTCATAGGGAAATAATGGGGAAGCAGGAAATGCTGAAAAGCAGAGACAGGAAAGATTCCAGAACCATGGAGAGTGGTTTTCTCCAAGGGGCATTTGGACTTTCTCTCTTGAGGGAGATTGTATGTGGACTTCTCCTGTAAGCAGTTTATCTCCTTGGAAGTGGTTGAGTGTGTGTCTGGATTCCTCGGGTGGAGTGAGTGGGTTAGACCATTACTCTCCTTCTTTCTGGATATCCCTCTGGTTCCTGTTTGTTTCCTGTTTGTTTCCTGTTTGTTTCCTGATACTTTTGTTTCTGCTGGGACTCTTGCCAAAACCTTGAAGTCAACTGTCTGTGAGAATCTTTCCCTTTTGACTCTTATCATCCAGCCTATTTCCCTACTCTAGTTATCATTAGAGAGGTGTGTGTGGAAATTTTAGTTAGTGAGGTACTGGGATCTTTAAGTAGAGAGAGAGAGAGAGAGAGAGAACAGTTAGAGCAGTTACAACCTGGTGAAACAACTACTGAGTTTTGGTGGGAGGCTTATTTATATATAGTAGTCAGATTGTCCCAATCCCCTTCCCTTCCTGTCCTTACTTTAATAAACCCTGGTTTATATCATAGTGGGTAACCTGTCAGTCTCTCTGGTTAGTCTTCTCAAGCCTATGTACTTATGATATTGGCCCTAATAACTTGTAAAACCTATACCACCAACCTACCCAATCCACCTTAGTTTTATTTCAGGAACCACAGTGCTTCAGATTGAATCTATAACTATGTATCTATCATTTATTCTATTTATCCATTTGTTTGTCTCTCCATCTATTTTCCGATCTTTAAAATATGTGTATTCACTCAAATTCTTATCTTTTTTCTTATATTATGTGGAAATCAGATATGGATGATCTTGGCATAGATGAATATATAACTTCTTGAATATTTATTGATTATGTTTTTAATTAATATAAACACACCTTCCTTAGACATCCTGAGAGTATATTTGTAATAATATTGGTAGATAGGATGATGGGGATGATGTATATTTCATAATTTTCTCACATTGTCTTGATTTCTTCCATAAGGTATTTATAAATTGAAAGTTTTTCATTCCACATGAATTGGAATATCTGAGTATTCAATAGGATATGAAGTAAACATGATTTTCTTGAATCTTTATTGGTCAGTATTATGTCTGAATAGTTGAGGAAAAGGGACAATCATTTTGCATGTTTTGTTTCTCTGATTGCAGAAGTTGTTTATTAAATTCTCAAGAAAAGTTTGATGTTTTTGTTTTTAATATTAGTGGATGTTTGGTAGTAGACCATCTCCATTTTAAATGAATAGTAATCTTCTGGTGTACAAATGTGTTTCCTTATCATTCTTTTCTGAATAATTTAGTTTTTTATGGCTTTATATTTATATTATTATCTTTCCAGAAGATTTTAATTATTCTAGAATTGTTGAGAGGGAATAGACTTCTGATTATGTACAATTCTTCTGATGTGTAGTCATAAAATTTCTCCTTAAATATCTACAATAAAAGAGAATATATATCATCTTCTGAGCCAGCACTTTCCAATTTTGGACAGATTTATACATAAAATATCTTTTCCCCTTAAATTGTGTTGTCCTAATTTTTATAAACAGTTCTTGAGACTTCAACCCAAAACAAAATGCAATTGATTTTGATAAATATTGTCTCATAACATCTCTCTCCAGAAGTGAACTTTGTTTTCCATTTACTTTCAAACAATCATTTCAATGATTAAAAAGTACTGTGCTTCCTTTTAAATGAAGATATTTATGACATGAAATACTGGTGATTGACAGAGACTTAGATTCTCCCTTAATTTAAGCAAAACTAGAAACTCTTTAGATATATTTGAACACTTCTTTTGATTTTCACTGAGCAAGGTAATTTATCTTGGAAAATTAGAAAACAAGCATTAAATGGCCATTGCAGGTGATCTTAGAAGAGAAAGAAGTCCAAAATGCCCATTCTTCCCATCATTTCTCCCTTCAGTTATGCATTACTATTCTTGCCTTTAATAAAGAAATATTTATGAAGTACTTCTCATCAGCATGATTCCTATTAACTTGTAAAAGAAAATACATTATTTAACTCAAAACAATTTAAGAGAAGATTAATATAATATTCAATCACTATAATTACTAGGTTGTCCTTGGACTCAAATAAGGACTGTTTAAGCAGTGATTCCCAAAGTGGGTGCCACTGCCCCCTGTTGGGTGCTACAGTGATCAGGGAGGCAGTGATGGCCACAGGTACATTTATCTTTCCTATTAATTGCTATGAAAATAAAAAAAAATTAATTTCCAGGGTGCTAAGTAATACTTTTTTTCTGAAAAGGGGACGGTAGGCCAAAAAAGTTTGGGAACCACTGGTTTAAAGTATTTAATAAATAGATAACTACTGTTTCCTCCTCAAGGATTTTTATATTCAGGCAGTATATCACTTTGGATGGTATGCTGTGAGGTATGAACTATTTTAGAGGTTAATCTGTCTCTTATAAGGCTAATCTCAGCACATCATAATGTGACACTATATCCATTTCATGCATTTTCTTCTTTTATTTAGACTATAAAGAAGTTGTGTAACAAATTTATAATAAAACATTTTTTCTTAAATTGAGTTGATGATTTATAATCCTTTAGTCTTATGAATTGCCTAATGGAACTTACCTATGATCTCTTTTTACTACCTTTATGGTATATGTTATATAGAAAACAAAACAAAATGAAACAAAAACAAAGAAGTATTGGGGACTGAAACAATTGGAAAATAAAGACACACATGTTAAATGACTTTGATTTTTAACTTTGTATTCCCACCCTTAGTTCAGATACTGACTTGTTCAATTTTTAATAAATGCTAGTTGATTGTTTAATTAATAAAAGAGGATACCAGATTGTATTTGTATATTGCTTTAAAAACTTTAAAGTACTTGATAAATGTTAGTGATTATTTTTAATACAGGAATCATTAAGCTGGGAGTCAAAACACCCAAATTCACAATGAAACCTACACATTGTGCCTTTTAAATTCTTTGAGTCTATTTCCTATGTGTAAAATACACATATCAATATCATAGGGATTTTAAGATAGATTCAAAAATTTATGTCAGGTATATACCATAAAATAATTAAATATAAAAAAGAAAAATTTAAAAAAGAAATAATCAAATATGACCCAATAAATTGACTAAAGAGTTTAAATGACTTTCACATGGTTAAATAGCTGGTAAGTGGTAGGGCTAAAAAGGGAATCAAAACTATCTGACTAAATTTTTTTAAGCCCTTAACTTCTGTATATTGTCTCCTAGGTGGAAGAGTGGTAAGGATGGGCAATGGGGGTCAAGTGACTTGCCCAGGGTCACACAACTGGGAAGTGTCTGGGTCCGGATTTGAACCTAGGAACTCTTATCTCTAGGCCTGACTCTCAATCCACTGAGTTACCCAGCTGCCCATCTCTGACTAAATTTATTTCCCTTTTCACTATACTTCCCATATATTTAAGGAAAACAATCTATCATCCACAAAAAATTGTAGTACTACTTTTTATTAGAATTTACTAGAATGAAGAATTTTAATCTAATATTATCAAATCCCTCAGTTTGTCAGTGTATCTTTTGACTATATTTGTGAATACCAAGACTTAGTGGCTGCTATTTTTTACTAGATTTTACACAATGTGACATTGTTATGTCTTCCATTGTATTATATTTGGTTCCAGTATTCAGCTAAAATTATTCCCTTGACCTATCTATATGACCTCTGTCTCTCTGTGTCTCTCCATCTCTGTCAGTTTCTCTGCTTCTCTCTTTGTCTTTTTTTATCTCTTTCTCTCTGTGTCTCTTTGTTCCTATCTGTTTCTGTTTCTCCCTTTCTCTATCTACCTCTCTCTAATTTTCTATCTTTCTCTCTGTCTCTGTCTCTCTCAAGACAAATGGACTTTGGCCAGAAACAGATTTCGAATAAGGAATCAAGTTCCTGGGATACCACTTCATTAGTCATGAAAGAGCCATAGAGTGTTGGGTGCTATGGAGACAACCATTCTGTTTAACTTTTAAAATGTCCTTGTGAAAAAATATAGCAATGCTTTCTCTTAGAAAACTCATCAACTATCATACCTGTCAAATTTAATAGGATCAAGGGATTGCAAGCAAACAACTTCAGGCCATATACGTAAGACAATTGTGAAACTACCAGTGAGAACAAAGTTCGGTCAAATGACACAGGTTGCAGCTAGTAATTTCTCTTTGTATTTCTCTTTATTAAAGAAGATAACTCATGGGAATACAACCCCATGGAAACAGGAAGACTCAAGCCTGTAAACGAAGTTTTGGTTTAGATTAGGGATTATATCAATGATTTAGATGTTTAATATAGTCCATTATAATAACTTCAGTAAATACTGACCAAAATTGTCAGAGACAGGGGATCAAAATAAATGAGACACCTTTCAAAGCAAAGCAAAAGTAAGAAATAGATACATTAAATTTGAGAAAGATAAATACATATACATGCACACACACATAAACATGTGCACTTCTGAGAAAATAAAAAACAATAAAAAATTCAATATGAGCAAAGCAAAGGAGAAAAAAATCACATTGGAGAACAAATAAATCTGCTTGATTGTAGAATGGAAGAATTCAAATGGAACATGATACCTTGAAAGCTATTAAGAGAGGTTCTCAAATGTATAGAAGATACATTCAAAGAAATTAATGAGAAGTTTAAAAATGGCAGGAATAGCAATAGGCCAAATCAAATCATAAAGTGAAGTTTATTTTTTAATCATTTGCTGAAATTAGTGAGATTTTATAGATTGTGAGGAAGAAGAGGAGAAAAATAAGACATTGGTACTAATTTTTTTCAAATATTCAAAATCAAATAGCAATAAACTCAGTATTGTACAAAATGGAAATGTATTCAATAAGCCAGTCATCATATTTGTGCTAAGAATAAAAAGAATGGCAAAACAAACTGAAAATCTCAGCTCTCAAGGAGCTCAGAGTCCCTGGAGGAGAAAATATATAAATAGCTATATATATAAACAGGGTATATACAGTGGACAAATAGGAGATAATTTGAAGTAAGGCACTAAAATTAAGGGGTGTGAAAGACTTCTTGCAAAGGCTGGGGCTTTAGCTAGGACTTGAAGGGAGTCTAAAAAGCTAGGAAGCATTTATGAGGAGTGAGAAAGTTCCAAGCCAATAAAACTATCTAGAGTAAGAAAATCAGTTATGTTGTGTAAAAAGAAAGCAAAATGCAGATCATCTAAAAACACAGGCTAAAACAAATCAGGAAACTATCTAGATAATTAGAAAATCAAGTTCTAGGAGACAGATGTAAAAGATAATAGACCATGCCATAGAAATCTCAAGATCGTTGATATTACAGGGAATGGTGTCTTCTCCTCCCATAGACACTATGAAAGCTTTTTTAAGTGATTTGTGCATCCAAATTTTCTCCCACCATTATGTTTACTCTTATGACAAGAAGACAGCTTTAAATCAAAGGACAATGATTTAATAAAATAATAATAAAAAGTAACAACAGAACAGTTCTCTCCCATAAACTTTAAGCTCATTCTTCAACAAATACAGATAGCCTTATTAGTAATGGGCAGAGAAGATATGTATAGGGATTAAACATGGATTGTGTGTGAACCACATGTAGCCTGGACACCAGATTGGAAGGGCTGTGAATATTTCTATTGTTATAAAGTTGACAAATATTTCTGGGATGCTATTTCAATGCTCATTACTGCAGCTAGTCCAGATAAGACTTGTCTTTATGCTGATTCTTGTCTTAGAGTCTTATTTCTCTGCTCCCTACTAATCATATTTTCTCTCTAGTTGGTATTTTACTATGTAAATCTATTCAGAGTTATGTAGTACCCTGTTCTTTATGCACTAAAATGTAGCTTCTCCTGTTCTGAAATGTTCTTTTAAGTTCCTACTGTGCCTCAGCTATAGGATTTAGACAAGGCATTATCTATAGGATATTCTGCTACTTTATCCACAATCCACTTGGGAGTCATTTAAGCCTCTTCCATTCAGAAAGGATGAAAGATCTCCTCAGTCTTTTATTTCAGCCATCAGTAATGAATATTGTCCATTGCATTACTTAGCCACAAAATAATAGTAAAAGCTCTTTCCCTAGACAGGCTACATAGAGAAGGTAATATTTGCTTAGGGTAAGATCAAATTTGATCTTTGAATTATTTGAAATCTTCTCTGAATTAATCTATCCTTTGAGAAAGAAGCTCAATATAACTTTTAGTCAGATGCCTTTTTCAAGTAGTAACATATATATGTATGTGTTTATATATAAATTTATATACTTGCACATATAGAAACATACTTTGTTTATATATGCAAATACACAAACACATATATATGCTTATAACGATATTTGTATGTGCTGTGTGTGTGTGTATAAATTTGGTCCTTTTAATAACCTTGTAATCATGGCACTATTTTAAATCTCATTTTACAAATAAGGAAAATGAGCTTTAGAAAGATTGTTCCTTGCACAGTTTCCTTCAATTAATCAGTGTCTGAGTTTGAATTGAATTCAGGCTATCTCAATCCTTAATACACTGTTCAATACACTAAGTCTCTCACTTTCCCAGTATTACTCTTGTCTTTAAAAATGTCATCAAGAAAATATAGGATAGGGGAAAAAAGCATTGATTGGTACAAAGAAGACATGATAAGCAGACATAAAGAGTGTTGAACTCTTTGTTTGGAGAAAAAGGAAAAGTCTAACATCTTATTGATGAAATAAATACCCTATAGCAAAAGCAAACTTTTGGGTTAACATGGGTACAATCTTAATAGGAAAGGAAGACATGGATGAGTTGAGAATTACATCATTGGAGTAAACACCCACATTAATGATATGATAGGTCTATTTGAATATTTTAAGAAAAAGAAGACATGAATAAGAATAAGTAGACATCTGAGGTCTTCTATTAAATATCTGAAGAAAATATCAACCTAATGAATAATGATGATATTGCTGTTAAAGGAAAATGCATTGAGTAAGATCCAAATCAAATGAGAAACTCACTTAATAGTTGAAGAACTAAATAAATTTAAAATGGAAGTTTGGGCCATAATTTCCATTCTATTGCCAAATCACAAAAGAAATTATGCTAATGACATCAGGCAAAGTTGAAATCAAATCAGAAACTGTTTCAAAACAAATCAACAAAGATATTATTTTATGTTAAAATTATATGTAAATAGAATATATCCATTATATATTTATACATGTTTCATATTTCATGAAACATATTTCATGCTTCATATTTACATATGAAAATATATTCTTGCTTACACTTTGTAAGTATTGCTTTGCAAAATATAGCTATTATATAACTTTTTTTGGCTGCTTTTGCTCATTTGTTTTCATTTGTTATAAGAGAGACTTCAATGCAAAAAGAAGGTTAATGGTGAAGGGGTACAGGTATTCTGTGATATGTCAAAAGAAATCAATAAAATAATCAATTCCTAAAAACTTATTGAATTTTCATGAAGAAAAAAGCTAACCAAAGTGTCATTGATATTATGAGAAGCTGAAATTTTAACAATAAAACAGTAAGAATAACAAGCATTTATGTATCAGGCATTGTTACATCAACTTTGTAGCATAAATAAAATTAATGCAACTAAGATTGGAAGGGAAATAACAAATTGGGGAAAAATAGAACAAGGGATTCTGACAAAGGCCTTAGTTCTCAAATATGTAGAGACATGAATCATATTTATAGGAATATAAAGCATTCCTCAATTGAAGATGGTCAAAGGATATGAAGAGGCAATTCTCAGATGAAGAAATTAAAACTATCTTTAGTCATTGTAATTAGAGAATTGCAAATATAAACTCTAATGTACCAGCCCACATCTGTCAAACTGACTAACATGAAAAAAGGAACCTGATAAATTTTGGAAGGGATGTGGGAAAATTGAGACGCTAATATAGTGTTGTTGGAGCTGTAAACTGAGGCAATCCGTAGAGCAATCTGGAATCAATGCCAAAGGGCCATCAAACTGGGCATACCCTTTGACCCAGAACTACCACTACTAGGTCTGTATCTCAAAGAGATAAAAAATAGGCAGAAAGGATCTACATGTACAAAAATATTTATACAGGCATCTCTTCCACACTGTCATTTTCCCCATCATGGCTCTGATATATATATATAATAAATTATAAATAACAAATTAAAAATTATAACAATAAACAAATAATAAATAAATTATATATATAAAATCACTACTAAGACTATATCATAAAAGATTTAAGAGAGAGGAAAAGTCCTGTGTGTATAAAGATATTTATAACAACTTTTGTTATTATTGTAGCAAATAATTTTTAAAGGGTACTCATCAACTGGGAAATGGTTGAACAAATCTTAATAGATTTTTAATGTAATATAATTGCTTCAAAAGGAATTATAAAAGGGGTGGTTTCAGAGAAACATATAAAGACTTGAAGTGATGCAGAAGGAGCTAAATAGAACCAGTAAAAATTAATATAAAATGGAACAAACTGAAAATATCTAAGAACTCTGATTACTGCACTGCACTTAAGATATCTGAAATTTAAGATATAAAGTGAGATATATTTTTGGTCATGGAAAATGTTTGTTTTCAAGGATTGTGTCATTTATGATTACAAATAGTTCTCACTTAATATACATTCACATTATGCAGGTTTGACTTTTTGTAAAGAATTTTGAAAGAAATCCACATTCCAAAAATATACCCATTTTAACTTCGCAATGTTATGTTCTATCTTCATTCCTGCTCCTCAGCTTGAGGTCTATCATGTAAAACAAACAAAAACCTACAAGTCAAACCTGAGGAAAGAACAAATGGAGACAATGCCATTGCCACCAGATCAGAGGCTTGGTTTGAGACCTTCAGTGCAATAGAGGGATCTTTAGACCTATTCCATGTAGCATCTATATTCCGTAGGTCCCTAGATTTGTGAGGCACTAGACCTCTTCCTGCCTGTGTCCCTATCTGGCCCCAAGTAATCTTCCTCACCTCCTTCTTTCTTTTGGTCCCAATCAGCCCCAACCTTTGCATGTTACTTTTCTTGCTCAAAGAAAAATTTCCCAGCTGTTAAGTTTTTCTGTCACTTCTCTTATTATTTAGTTTTTTTAAACTTCTCAAGTTCTTCTAGTGTTTCTTCTGAAACCTGACATTCCACCCTTTACTTTGAGACTCATCGTGTTTCCTTTTTGGCAGTATCATCCTCTTTTAAGTTTGTATTTTAGACTTCCCTGTCAAAAAGTAACTTTTCAAGGTCAGATTTTTTTTGCTCATTTTTCTAAGTTTTTTTTATATTATCTTATATATCTATTAAAATTCTTCTCTGTTCATGAGTTAAGGGTGCACTGCTCCATTTTTGCAGATTATTCATCTCTTGTAGTTAGGGAAGGCCTGGCTGCCCTTTTTCCCACAATATGTCTATCAAGGAGGTAACCTTGCCACCTTGCACTGGGGAGATTTGCAGCTGTTTTGCCCAGCTTTATTCAGCATCCTATGCTATGAGTGGCCCTGTTGTTTCATGGACTAATCTGATCCCTGATTTGCTGTTTCCTGGCTAAAGGAGCCTGGTCTTGGAAGGCTCCCTCCTCTGAGGTCCAGTGTCTCAGGCACTCTGCTGCCATGTAGGCGTGGGTAGAATTCTGAAGTTCCATTTTCCACTTTGCTCTTTGTGGCTTAAGGGCGCTACTGCCACTAGAGTCTGTAGGGTTCCTACCTTCTCTGCCTTCTATACCTGTGTATAATGGTTCAGACTGGATGCTATGTTGCCTAGATTCCCCCCCCTCTCTCCTCTCTCCTCTCTCTCTCTCTCTCTCTCTCTCTCTCTCTCTCTCTCTCTCTCTCTCTCTCTCTCTCATGGGTGGGGGTGAGTGGGTGTTTGTATGTGTAGAAATTGCAGAGAATCCTTTACTCCACCATCTTAGTTCCCAGAATCGATTTCAATTCTTTAAGGGAAAGTTTATATGATTATAAGAAAAGCAACAAATGCATTCCACTATTATATCATCACTTCTGTTTAAAAATATATATTAGAGCATTCTATTGGTGCTTTTAGTGGACTTTGGCCTGACTAGTTTCATTTGTTTTCCCTTTCTGACCATAAATATCAGTTTTCCATTACATTTGAAGTCTGATTAGATAATTTGTGCACAGCAATGGAAAATGATGTGTAGTTTGCCCTTTGTTTACAAAACCATAAATTATTGTACCACTAGTGGAACAAATCTTAGGCAATTTTCTTCTCAACAAAATGATTCAGCCATTTGGATAGAAGCTCACAACTTAAAAAAAAAACAAATTGCACACTGGATGAAAAGTATTTCGAGGTCTTGCTCATTTTGAAGCTATCACGAGGTGTATATTTTAATTTCAAAGCATGGCCAAGCCTTATTTTACATATGTCACAGATTATGGCAAAAATCATTTATGTAAATAGATGTTTGTGATGTTTTGTGTTCAATTTATATTTATTTCTTCTTAGTAATGTTGTCAGAGACATAACTAGGCATAAAGGCATAAAAATATCATGGTCTGACATCTCCCCATGAGTAGTAATTTTTATTGACTCATATATCAGGTTAAATTTGTAAAGAGCGCTTATTTAAATGAATGTTATTTTATACACTGAGACATGGAAACCAGACACTACTCCAATCTCTTGCTCTTGTTCACCTTTTCCACATTTGATACTTAAATTATCATTGAAGCAAGTTCATAATTTATTAACAACTCTAATTCTCTCTGAGAACCATCTGCTGAAAAAATCTAGTTAAATTAAGTTTCATCACTACTCTATCATGCCATCACAAATCATAATTGTTATCTTTTTTCATAACTGTTCTTTAATGTCTTCCATTTGTCCCAGAGATGAGCAATATGATCTCATAGCAAGGTAATTCCTTTTTTATCCTCAGCTGATTTGTTCATTTTTGTTCTTTATCATTCTTACATATTCTTTTTTTGGATTTTCCTGACTATACCTAGCAAGCAAAGTGTCACAAAGGAACAGGCACTGGACTTGGAGTCAGATGGCATAAGTTTATTGGCCTATTATTGGAACAGGCCTTAGAAGTCATCGAATCTGACTGACTCCATTTATCAAGGAAACTGAGGCTCAAAGATGTCAAATTATTTGCCAAAATTCTCACTGACAGAAAGTAGTATTATCAATTTTTGGAATCACATGTTTGTGGTTTGTCCTCAGTTTTATCAATCCTTTTCCACTATTATACATGGGTTCAAATACTACCTGCCATGCTAACTTTTGTTTTTAATTTATTTTTTTGTGTGTTGGAATCTCTGCTTCAATTAGAAAAATGGGGGAGATGGAATTAAGATGGCCACTTAGAAGCAGTGAAAGTCCAGTCCTCTGTGAAAACTCTTCTAAAACAATTAAAAACAAAGTGCTTCGAGGGGGACAGAAAAGCAAATCCAACAATAGCATAGACTCAGGGGACCTTCCTGCTCTATTCAACCTAAAAGGGACACAGAGAAGGTTGAATTTTCAGGTCTAAGGAAAAGAAAGAATGAAGGTGCCACGACCCCTCCCCCACCTACAGAGTGTACCATCTCCCCAGAATCCAGACAACAAACCTGTTTGGTGGAGGCACCAAAAGATGCCTGAAGAACCTTCACTGGATCATTAAGATCCAAATTTGAACTTTGAGGCATAGTTGATTTGAACTATGGGGGTTGAACGAATTGAATACATTTATTTTGAATGGACACTCTTATGCCAGTGGGGGACTGTCCCAAATTGGTTTTTTGTCAACTCGGCTAGCTTTTGTCCTCTTTTCTTTTGGTTTAAGATCCACTGAAAAAGACCAGTCTTTTTCAATGGATCTCAGGGGGGTAATGTGTTATTTAAAATCACTTGGGACCTTGGAACTACATTTCCTATGATTCCTCTTGTAAAAATGCAGGCAGAGAGGAAGCGTGATGATGTAAGAGAGGGGATAAGACTCTGGGAGTCAGGATGGGTGGGCTCTCTTTTAGCTACCTGGGCGAGCGAAAATACGAAAGGTTTTAAAAATGGCTGAGGAGGCAGTTTGAATACTTAAAGGCACGTGGTCTAAGGATTTTTATCTATCAACATGGGTTTTATTAAAATACTATTCTCCCTTCTAATCTCTGTCTTCATCCTTTTTAATAATAACAAGAGCTAAGACTTGGGTGGTTGCTGGGATATTGGGGTGAGGGCTCCAGTCTGGAGTGGCTCCTTGCTACTACAGCTACTCGAGGCTCAGGGCTCTGAACAGAGCTGGCAGGGAGGCAGCTGGAGGAGAGGGGCAGAGAAAAGGGCAGTCTGGTGACAGCCTTCAGCCACCAGCCTTCATCTTGGGCCTCTGCCTATGGAGGTATTGGCCTCAGGACACATCTAACTCTGTAGATCAGCTTGGCCTAGTTTAATCACATCTATCTGTAGTGCAGATAAGAAGCCTTCTGAGGGCAGAGAAGCTCAATCTCCAATACCCTCCCCCACCTATTGCACTGAGACCAGTGGTAAGAATCTGGTTGACTGGGATCACAGGGAGAAAGCTTCAACTATGACAGAGTACCTTGGTACCACCACAGGAAGCTCAGGGCTCTGACCTTGCAGCTGGTAGGGAGGCAATTGGCAGAAAGGAGTAGAGAGGAGGTTGAGGATAATTACTTTCAGACTCCATACCATCATCTTCACCTTCACCTTCTGCTATTGGTTTGGGAAGATCTGGCCTCAGGGTTCATTAATACCACAGCCCAGCTCCATCAGCCTAATCTAGTTAATTCACAGAGCAGAGAAGAAGCCCCATCAGAATAGAATCCAGCAAATACAAAGAGGAGCAAGATTACAGACAATGATGGGGATGGAGGGGATAAAGGGAAAAATATATAAGTAAACAACAGAAAAAGAAGTTATAGTCAACAGCTTTTTAACCAGGTAATGAACAAAGAACAAATGGAAGAGAGGAGGACCAAGGATAACCAAGAAAAAACTCAGAAACTCCAGAAAATTGGAAACAGGCTTTGGAAGAAATCAAAACTCAATTCAAAAAACAATTAAGAGAAGTTGAAGAAAATTGGGAAAAGGACTATAAAAGCAAAATAGGTCATCTAGAAACAGAGGAACATAAACTAAAATAAGAAAACAGTGCTTTGAAAGCCAGAATTGACCAGCTAGAAAATGAGGCAAAGAAAGTGAAGGATGACCCACAATGAAAAACAAATCAAATGGAAAAGAATGATCAAAAATCCAGGGATGATATTCAGTCTTTAAAAATTATAATTGAACAAGTAGAAGCAAATGACTTCACAAGGTAGCAAGAGTATAAAACAAAACCAAAAGAATGAAAAAATTGAAGAAAATATGAAACACCTCATTGATAAAACCACAGATGGAGAAATTAGTTTATTAATTTCTCCTTTGATTTTTAGGATTTCCATTTTAGCATTTTTTTGGGATTTTTAATTTGTTCTCCTAGTTTTTTGAGTTGCATCCCCAATTCACTGACCCTTTCCTTCTCTGATTTGGTGATTTATACACCCAGGGACATAAATTTTCCTCTGAGTACTGCTTTGGATGTATCTCATACATTTTGATAAATTATTTCCTCGTTGTCATTCTTTCAATAATTGTTTCTATGATTTGTTCTTTGCCTCACCCAGTTTTGAAGAATTACATCATTTAGTTTACAATTAATTTAAAATTTGCCTTTCCACAAGCCCTTATTGATTCTGATTTTTATTTCATTATGGTCTGAAAAATTGCATTTATTATTTCTGCTTCTTGACATCTGTCTGCAATGTTTTTATGCCCTTCTGCATGGTCAGTCTTTGTATATGTGCCATGTGCTGCTGAAATTAAGGTATATTCATTTTTATTCTGATTTTTTTCTCTCCTTGCTGACAGTTTTAAAAATATACTGTTTATTATTTTAGGAAAGGCCCATCTATTCCTATACTTTCTAGTGTTTTCAATAGAAATGGGTGTTGTATTTTGTCAAAGGCATCTTCTGGATGAATTGAGATAATCATGTGATTTCTGTTGGCTTGGTTGCTGATATGGTCAATTATATGGATGATTTTCCTAATATTAAATCATCCTTGCCATTCCTGGTATAAATCCCATTTGATCATAGTGAATAATCCTTGTAATAAATTGCTGGAGTCTTTTTGCTAGTATTCTATTTAATATTTTTACATTTTTGCTCATTAAGGATATTGGTCTCTAGTGTCCTTTGTTTTTGGTCTGCCTGGCTTTGGAATCAATACCATATTTCTGTCATAAAAATAATTTGGTAAGACTCCTTCTTTGCTTATTTTGTCAAATAGTTTGTATATTATTGGGATTAGTTGCTCTTTAAATGTTTGATAGAATTCACTTGTGAATCCATCTTGCCGCCGGGCTTTTTTCTTAGGGAATTCTTTTGTGACCTGTTTAATTTCTTTTTCGGGAATGGGATTGTTTAAGTATTCTAATTCCTTTTTTGTTAATCTAGGCCAGTTATGGGCAAACTTTTTAAAGAGGGTGTCAAAGGAAAGGAATGCTCATCTGTTAGTCTGTTTCTAAGGCAACTCTTTTGAAGTTTCACTGTATTGTATCCTACTTATTGTATTCATCAGATTAGGAATAATGTTACTAGATGGGATAGAATATTTCAGGGAGGAGCATCTGGCCCACGGGCTGTTGTTTGCCCATCACTGATCTAGGTAATTTATATTTTTGTAGATATTCACCCATTTCACCTAGATTGTAATATTGCAATATAATTGGTCTAAATAATTCTTAATAATTACTTTAATTTCCTCTTCATTAGATGTGAGGCCACCCTTTTCATCTTTGATACTGTTATTTTGATTTTGTTTTTCTTTTTTTATTAGATTAAAAAGTACTTTATTTTGTTTTTTTTTAAGTATCAGTTCCTAGTCTTATTTTATTAACTCAATAGTTCTTTTACTTTCAAGTTTATTAATTTCTCCTTTGATTTTTAGAATTTCTATTTCAGTGTTTTTTGGGGATTTTTAATTTGTTCTCCTAACCTTCCTCTATCAGAACTAGATAAATCAAACCAAAAAATAAATAAGAAAGAAGTAAGGGAAGTGAATGAAAGGTTAGAAAATTTAGAGCTAACAGAAGAAAAACAACTAATTGATCACATGGGTCAATGTGGATATGATTGGGGAAGTAGGCTCTAAATGATCACAATAGGACAAATATCAATAATATGGAAATAGGTCTTGATCAATGACACATATAAAACCCATTGGAATTGTGCATTGGCTACAGGAGGGGGTTGGGAGGAAGTGAGGGAAATAACATGAATCATGTAACAATGGAAAAATATTCAAAAATAAATGAACTTAAAAAAGAAATTCCACTTAAAATCATCTTAGACAAAGCAAAATATTTAGGAATCTACTTGCCAAGACAAACACAGGAATTATATGAACACAACTACAAAATACTTTCCACAGAATTAAAACTAGATCTAAATAATTGGAAAAACATTAATTACTCATGGGTAGATGAACTAACATAGTAAAAATGATAATCCTACCCAAATTAATTTGCTTGTTTAGTGTCATACCTATCAAACTGCCAAGAAACTATTTTATTGAATTAAAAAAATACAACAATGTTCATTTAGAAGAACAAATAATCCAGAATATCAAGGGAACTAATAAAAAAAAAACCAACATGAAGGATGGGGGACTAGCAATACTAGATCTTAAACTATACTATAAAACAGTGATCATCAAAACAGTATGGTACTGGCTAAGAGACAGAAGGGAGGATCAATGGAATAGACTTGAGGTAAATGACCTCAGCAAGATTGTGTAAGATAAACCCAATGATCCCAGCTTTTGGGACAAGAACCCACTATTTGACAAAAACTGCTGGTAAATTGGAAAACAGTATAAGAGAGAAAAGGTTTAGATCAACATCTCACACCCTACACCAAGATAAATTCAGAATGAGTAAATGACAAATATAAAGAAAGAAACTATAAGTAATTTAGGTGAACATAGAATAGTATACCTGTCTGATCTATGGTAAAGAAAATAATTTAAGACCAAGCAAGAGAGAGAATATTACAAAATGTAAAATGAATAATTTTATTTAAATTAAAAATGTTTTCTACAAGCAAAACTAATGTAACCAAAATTAGAAGGTAAGTAACAAATTGGAAAAAATCTTCATAACAAAAATCTCTGACAAATGTTTAATTTCTCAAATTTATAAGGAGCTAAATCAATTGATCAAAAAATCAAGCCATTCCCTATTTGATAAATGGGCAAGGCACATGATAGGCAGTTTTCAGATAAAGAAATCAAAGCTATCAATTAGCACATGAAAAAGTGTTCTAAATCTTTCTTGATTAAAGAAATGTGAATTAAAACAACTCTGAATTACCACCTCATATGTAGCAGATTGGACAATATGAGAGCAAAGGAAAATAGTAAATGTTGAAGGGAATATGGCAAAATTGGTACAGTAATGCATTGCTGGTATAGTTGTGAATTGATCCAGCCATTTTGGAAGACAATTTGTAATTATGCCCAAAGGGCTTTAAAAGATTGTTGGTGTAGTTGTGAACTGATCCAACCTTTCTGGCTGGCAATTTGGAACTATGCTCAAAGGGCTATAAAAGAATTCCTGCTCTTTGATCCAGCCATACCATTGTTGGGTTTGTACCCCAAAGAGATCATAAATAGACTTGCATGAAAATATTTATAGCCGCACTTTTTGTGGTGGCAAAAACCTGGAAAAGGAGGGTATGCCCTTCAATTGGGGAATGGCTGAACAAATTGTGGTATATGCTGGTGATGGAATATTATTGCACTCAAAGGAATCCAGGAATTGATCACCAAATTTTAAATTTTGTTCAGGTTCTTTTCTCCTGCCATTAGATTTTAAGTCTTAAGGACTGTCTTTTGTTTTCATATTATATTGCTAGCACTTAGTACAGTATCTGGCATATAGCAAGTACTTAATAAATGTTTACTGTCTGACTGAAAATGAAACATATCTTTATATATATCCAAAAAAGGTGTAGGTTTTCCTTGCCTCTTTATGTTTGGTTACATGTTATCCTTATTTTTCCCCAAAGAGTTGAAAGAAAACTATATTTCTGCTCATAAAAAATAAAATATATAAGAGGTGCTACACATGTGAAATGCAGATACTCACAGATCAGGTCAATAATTAGTCTTACTTGTTTTTATATTGTTATAAGAGACTTCAAGGAATTAGGGTAGTTTGTAAATTTTCTAACATAAAAAAATTAATAAAACTTTTTTAAAATCCTGGCATGTTCTATATGTTCACACAGAGAGGAACATATTGTCTTTGAGAGGATATTGTCTCGATTGATTTGCAGTTAGTATTTTACAACCTGAACTTGACTACCTCCTTATGAGAGAGGAAAGAATTCTGATTCTTGTTCATTATGGTCATCTTTAATGATAGTACTTCTCTCATCTGCTGACCTGAGGAGTTAAAACTAAGTTAATCTTTCACAATTTGGATAAAACCATCTACTAGCAAATACCAATTTGTCTTCCTAAAAGGTAACCCCTCTTTCTGTTGAATCCCTTGGATGTAAGCAAAGAATATAAGGGAAGTGTTATATTATTATATCAGGGCAGGAAGTATAATTGAACCAGCAGAGATCATTTTATTGATTAATTTAAGGAAAGTTATCTTCTCCTCTCCTGGAGGCATTTTGTATTCTCAGTGGATGCAAACTTCAAGATTGTATTAAAGGAAAACATTTTGTATAATGGTGAAAATGAAAAAAATACTTCTGCCACATCTTTTTTTTTTTCAATTCCACAAATTTTCATTTTTACATTAAGAAGTTGGTTGGTTGTTGTCCTTCATATTTGAAAAAGACCAAAATAACCTTTTAACTCACATATAAATTTAATATAACTGAGGAACAGTTGCACCAAGTCTTTGGTGTCACTCTCTCTCCCAGAGTCATCAACATCCAGTGGAAAGAAAAAAGTCAAGATGACTGGTGATGATTTGGAATGTAGTGGCTGACCTGGGCTTCCTCAGTGCCTAATCAAGCTCTAAGCACTTTATAGAATCTACTTCTCCTTCTTTATGACCCATAGAACAGATTATTCTCATTCTTCCCTTCTGCCCAGGAAAGTCTTCACATGCCTATGGTAGACACCTCCCTAACTCATAGAAATATTTTAGACCTGTTGGCTACTTTTAACCTGGTTTAGTCTGCCTACAGAGACAGTTTTACCAGGGTTTGGGTGCTGGAAATGCTTTAGCTTCTTGGAGCCAAAGATGAGAGCTGAGTGGCAACCAGACAACAAAGGAGGAAAGCAAAACATCACATCCTCTCATCAGAGGTACTTGTCTTTGCTGTGTACCCGATTACATTAAGAAGTAATAATCAAATTTAAGGATTAACATGGGTAAATACAAATTGTCATTCCTCTTTCCCCAATAACTGAAGCAGAGTTTTTGTTCCAAGAAGCAAACAATATAAGATATTCTTTTAAGCTTGTAAGTGTATAGATTGAGTGCCCTAAGGGACCTTCGATGGCTATCTAATTTTCCCCCACCCCACCAATTCGCAGCAGAGGAAACTGTGGCCTTTACAGGTTAAATGATTTGCATATGATCATACAAGCTATTGGTGTCAGAGTTAGGCTTTGATCTCAGGCTCCAAATAAACATGAAGTTATTTCATGCACAAAGAAGATGTGTCTACAATTCTGTGAAAACAACAGCAAAAATATGCAAGTACATTTAAGAATTTTCAAAGTATGAATAAATACATTACAGAGAAATAGGAGAAATTAGCAAAGGAAATTAACTTTTTTTTCTAATCAACTCATGGCCCCTGCCTTACAAGTTGTATTCAAAAAGGCCATTTTAAATTAATGTTTGTGCAGAAGACTGTTCGACTCTGTACATCTTCTTTACACTGCTCCGCAAAATGAATAGGTGATAGCTTCCAGCATTTGACACTGGCTGGAAAGATTAAGGAGTGATGTTGACTTTGACAAATCAGATATTTTTAAAAACCCTAGCTGGAGGTATCCACTGCAGAAAAGCTGCAGTTCTATCATCATAAACCAACGTACTATTTTTTTTATAGTTGTTATGGCTTTCTTTTTCTTGGTTGTTATTTTTTTAAATTCTAGTACTGAAAATGGAATTGGAATTAATTCAATCAAATAAATATCTGTACTTTCAAGTGTTTTGCAGTTTACCTTCTTGGATCTTATTTTGGCCAGTGTGCCTTATCAATCGAAAGGAGTTTATGAAGAGGATGTTAAATATAAAGTTTATGTTTCCTTTTGCAATGGACGGAATGGTAGAGACAAAAATTGATTTTAAAACACCATCTCTTTGACACAGAAGTTTCTCATTGGCTAAAAGATTTAGACTCTTTGCATGCTCAGTACCCCCAGCCTCTGGTATCTGTCATATTTTTCTCTGCTACAGCAATTCTTAAGATTGTTGAGAGCTTAAAAATCATCTTTTTTTAAAGGCGGTACACTCTCAGTGATATTGATGTTATTTAATCTGAACTGTGAGTACGCTTTGAAAAGAAATTGTTTTTCCTTAAATCCAATTTTTACTGGTTGGGGGAGCTTTCTAGGGCTTTTCTCAGCTCCAAGGTCTGTGCACATTAGCTATCTATCTGGCAATGGAATCCTCTATTTAATAACCTTGTGTGCAAAGGGTGAGGAAGGACTGGATGATAGGATGGATCAGTGAATTATATCTCCATTTGCTAGATAAAAACTCTGTTCAACCTCTTTCTCAGTTTCCATCATTCCTTCATTGTCCATTATCATATGTTCATACAGACACCTGTGAGAGAACAAGCCAAATCCTAGGTGCTGCTTTAAGTTAACTAACTAGTACTTAGTGAAATTCTGATAGAAACAATTCAAAGACTATGTCCATGCTCCCTTTTTATAAATGTTCAAGGGGTTATTGTAAAGTCATGAGACTGATTTTTTTTCCCTCTCGGCCTTATACAATGTCTCTTTAAAATCCTTATCCATAAAGTTAAAGATCTAGAGCTTTCAGGGACTTCAAAGATTATCTCATTTAGCCCACTTCTAAAACTGAGGAAACTGAGTCAAAGTGAAGGTAAATGACTTCCCCAAAGTCACATAGCACCATTAAGAGTTGAATTCCAGCCCTTTCACTCCAAGCTAGGCTCCATATTATGTTTCTAGAATTATGTCCTCCATCTGATTTTACTTTGCTAAAATAATTATTGATTGTACTGAATTTTTTAAAGTCATAGACATATCTAAATATAAACTTTCCCTTTCCCCTTATTGCCACCCCCAGGGAACTTTCCCTTGCAAACAGGAAATAAACACAGTTATGCAAAACCAACTGATATTACCTAATAGCCGTAGCAAGATTACACATATATATTTTTCTACTTTGCCTTAAAAAGAGGGAAATATATTTTGTCACGTCTTCGTGAGAGCCATAATTGATCATTGAAATTAGGATAATAGAATTTTAAATTAATAGCTGGAAATATCTTAAAAGCAATGCAGGCTAATCCCTTCATTTCACAAATAGAGAAACTGAGTCTCAGATAATTTCTATGACTTCCCAAGTTCACACAGCTAATAAGTTGACATTTAAATCCAGATTTTCCTGATACCAAGTCCTTTCTCCTTTCTACTATATCATATATTTAGTTTCTTTTCATTTTATTCATTATTTTCATTTTTCCAAACATTAATATGCCATATATTGATTTTATATAAATTATTCATAAAAGATTGTAGTCTATGTGTCTCTTTAGATGGTATAAAGTAGGTCTCTTGTTTATTTGTTTTCTGTGAATTTGGGGTCCCATAAAAATAACTTAGCTGCTTAGCAAAGCCTGAATACATAAAGTGACTAAAAGTCCTTTCAACTTCAAGTCATTTCTCAGAGCATATAGATTTAAATGCTGTATACAACAAAATTCAGACTTTCCCCAAAAGCATTCTATATGGAGTTCAGTACACTAGTTAGCACTAGTTAGTTTTTCTTTTCTGAAAAGATATTCTATTTGTTCAAAATAGTAATGTAAGAAAATTAGAAATTGTATTTAATTGAATAAATTCCCTACATGCTAATAGACTGAATTGAGGGAATTAGATCCTATTCAGTGATTAAGAACCATTTCTTCCCCTATAAGTGAACAGGCTTGATGTTAATTTATCTTAAATGCTCACACTAAGCCTTCAGAGTGACTTCTGTACTGAAGACTGCCAAGAGGAATATAGTTTTAAATAAATAAAAATCCACTTACTTTTCAAAATCGAAGGGGTGGGAAAAATATGTGAAGTTGAAAATAGGACGTAAAGATTTTTCACCTACTCTAGGGTAGATTTGTATTTAGCATAAAAAAAGACTCACTCTCCCCCTGTGAATACAAATAGATAGAAAATCAAATGCATTTGCTTCATTAACCTGATTTTTAGAAAACTTATTACAAAATATGTTGTTATTAATTTTGGAGAACATAAGATTTTGGTCTCTGATTTTTCTAATCACTTCAAACTTTTAAATTTTTTTTTCAACCTTATCTGTCATAAAAAAAGGTCTCATGAGAATTGTAGAGGCAATAATTGACTGCTATTAACTGGTTTTTTATGGAACCACCAATGCCACAATGCACCAGAAGACATTTCAGCCTCTCTGGAACTATATTCCTTTGCCCATCATTGTGATCCTAATGAGCCCAGCTACACAATGCTTTTTCAAGGACTCTGAGGAGATCAGGGTTCAGTGATAAAGCAGAGTGGCCAGTGCCTTCTACTGCCTTGTCACTGACATCTCATGAATAAGATGGAAAGGGATGACACTTTAAGCTTAATTATCCAAGTTATCCCAGGATTTGTGAGTTGTGGTTAGTAAATCAACATCTTAAACAGTTTAATTCTGATAACAAAATAACAATAGTGAAATTTACAGGCAACGATATTTAAAGCAGCATTTTATGGTAGCAAAAATTAAAACTGATAGGATGTCTAACAGTTGAGAAATGATCAAATAAGTTGTAGCATATGATTGTGGTAGTGGAATGCTTTTGCTCTTTGTTTTTAGGAAAAGATGATTTCAAAGAGGCATGAAAATACATTATCAAATGATACAGAGTAAAGTGAGTAGAAAATATATATTTAAATTATTATATCAATAATATAAGTTTAGATTTCAGATCAAAATATAAGATTTTAGTGCTGATTCAATGTAATTACATACCTGAAAAAAATGAAAACAAAAATAAAAGTTCAAAAGAGTTGATATTCCATTTCCCACCTCCATGACTTTGTCCTGCCTATCCCAAGTCCCTAGAATGAATTTATTCTTTACCTTTATCTCAGGGTCTCTTTTTCCTTTATGATCCAGTTCAAGCTCCATTCTCTGCATGAAACCTTTCCTGAGTCCCCAAATTTTTTTATATTTTTAAACCCTTAACTTCTGTGTATTAGTTCCTTGGTGGAAGAGTGGTAAGGGTAGGCAATGGGGGTCAAGTGACTTGCCCAGGGTCACACAGCTGGGAAGTGTCTGAGGCCAGATTTGAACCTAGGACCTACTGTCTCTAGGCCTGGCTCTCAATCCACTGAGCTACCCAGCTGCCCCCTGTTACACTTGCTTATTAATTCATACAGAGCAATTTAAGGTTTTTTTAAAATGCTTTAAGAATATTTTATAGCATGATAAAGAATAAAGATTTTATTTGTTTAGGTACTTTCACTTGGTGGCATTCCTTTCAATGCAAGCTGGCACCATCCCTTTTTTATTTTGTATAGCTAGTGCCTAACATCAAGTGACCGAGGCAAGTGGCATAGTTGTTTGAAGAACCGAAAAGTTGAATGACTTGCATTGTCACAATGACTTGTCTGAGAAGAGGAACTTGAATCTCAGTATTACTGGCTTTGAAAAAAATTTCTTCATTTCACTCCACCATACTGCATCTTATCTTACAAAATACAAATAATAATTCTGAGAAAATTTAGTTAAATATGTGTATGGAATTGTGGGGGGCGACTTTTACAACCATACTTTAATGCTTCCTTGTGGCATAGAAATGATCCTTAAATTTGAAGGTTGTGCCAAAAGAAATATATAACATGTTTTATTAAGCCAGAAACATTTTAAATATGGACTTAACAAAAGACTTCTGTCTGTGGTCTGTCCACCAACCAGTAGATAAGTATAGAGAAGCTTTTCAAAAGAATTTGTCAACTAAAAGATCATTTCCCCACAAAGAATGTAATCTACTGTTATGATAGATTGAAAGGCTGATCTACTAGGGTTATCTTATAGGGTGACTTGTATAAAATGACAAGGAAAATATAGATTGCAACCTGTATCATTAGAAGGAAGTTCCAAGACTATGACATGATATAGAATCATATGAATTAATCCATAAAATTATGAGATTCATTTGAATGAATAATGATTATTCAATTTAGTTCAACAAACATTGTATATTTACTATGTTTACAGAAAGGTACTAGATGTTAAAGGAAATACAAAGTATTTCACCTAAATCATTTTATATTTCTATTTATTTAGTGATATGTATTTTACCTACCTTTAATAGACTAAATTCTATTAAATAGAATTCAATAAATAAAATAGTAGTTTTCTTGTGGGCAGGCAGGAAATGTTTTGCTTTTTTACTTTGTATAGTCAGTGCCTAACATCAAGTGGCCTAGGCAATCTCTTGATTGCTAAATGTTAGTTTAAGAAATTAATGAGTAAAGCATCTTCATAATCCTTAGGTATTTATACCTTAATAGCTGATAAGAAACAAAATTATTATTATTTTACAATATATTACATTCCTTAGTGTGAGAAAAAATGTGAAAGGGCATAGGACAGCAAATGGTTAATTGTGGGAATTGAGTGACCCAAATTGACTGCATCCTGTGACTCGATTTGTGAGCCAGTTTAGTTCCCTTCCTGTTCAATTATGGGCCTACTTCAAATTCTGTCTTTTGAGAAAGATTTATCCAGATGTAAGAATTGGGAGATAACTTTGTTGCGTTGTTTGTACATAACACTGAGTGGCTGGGAACTGGACCATCTGTACCTTCTATTTAGAGACCTAACTAAGGACCTAGGTTATTTGACCAGAAATACAATCAGAGACTAAGATTGATGTAAGACATTTTCTCATTGTTGTATGTCTCAAGCCATCTATTTGTCTTATCTGAAAATTGGTTTCGTACTGATCAATCAGTTATTATTTCCATTTCCCTTTAATTGTTTATAGATACTTGAGGAGGAGTGGAAGACCTCTTTGCCTGATTCAGAGAATTCACCTGTTCACTCTCCTCCTTCAAAATTGGAAAGTCCTTAATCTTACAATCAATTAGAAATCAGATGACTTAATGGTATATTGTTTCTTTTAAGGTAGTTGGTCTTATTTGATTTTTTTTATTATAAAAGTCTAACTTCCTCTTTATTCAGGATCTAGCCCTAAACTGAAGAAGGGTCTGGGTCTCAATTTGTTAAGCAATTTGCATGTAATGCTCAATAAATTGATATACTCAGAAGATGGAATCTTTGTTTCCTCAGTCATTTCATCTTTTACTTGTTACACTAGGACAGTGCCTGGAATAGTAGTGAGCACTATATAATTGTTTATTGATTGATTGGCTGATTAGTGAATCAGAAAGTTTTAAAAATAAGTGTAATCTGACTCTCAAGGGGCAAAGTCATTCATAAGTGATCAGGAAGCAAAACAGAACAGTGACATTTGAGTTGTGCTTTAAAATACAGAAATTCAGCTAACAAATATGAGGAAGGAAGACATTCCACACATTTTAAGGTATGATGAAATTTCCAGAAGTAGAAAAATGTATAACATGTTCAGGAGATAAGAGTGCTGTACAGTTCGGTTGAAATGTGGATTGTAGCTAGAGAAGTGCCAGTTCCCTTCCTAGAGTAGTTTAGAAGACAATGATAGAGGAGGAGGTATAAAGGAGAAAAAGAAGACCTCATGATAAGCAAGAGAAAGATGCGTCTGAAGAAAAAAGGTACAAAGAAGTCTATGGCAAGGGCTAAGGTCAGGGACAGGAAAGGTGCTATGAGAAATGTGAGGAAGAAAGGAATTCTCTCAGCTGGTATAATCAGAGAAAGTTCCATAGGAGAAGCAAATTCAATAACTGGTGATATTGAGTAAGTCCATTTCAGGTATAGTCCATAGTATGATCACAGGCACATAAATGGGAAAGGACAACATGAGAATGTTATTATTTATCAAATGTTTGAAAACATGAAAGAATAGGGGGAGACAAGCCTATAATGGGAGGTTGGTTGGCAGTATGTTTTGAGAAGATATTGAATTCCAGGTTTGGGAGTTCATATTTTCTTAGTAATAAGTAGAGATCTGCTGGAGGTTTGGGGGTACAGGAAGAACAACCTCACTGTTATGTCTCACAACAATTACGGTGCTGCAGTATGAAGATTCAATCAATTAAAATGCATTCATTTATCAAATCACAAGTATGTGGCAACTAAATGGTATAGTGGAACGAGTTCTGGGCCTGAAGTCAGGAGGAAATGAGTTCAAATCTGGCCTCAGATACTAACTAGCTATGTTACTCTAAGCAAGTCACTTAACCCCCCACTTGCCTCAGGTCTTTATCTGTAAAATTAGATCAAGAAGGAAGTAGCAAACCACTCCAGTATCTTTGCCAAGAAAAACCCCAAAAGGGGTCAAGAAGAGTCAAACATGCCTGAAACAACTGATCAATATCAGCATCAGGTACTATGCTACATTATGGGGATATGAAGACAAGAGTTGAATGCCCCCTATTCTCACTATGCTTATATTCTCAATATGCTTATGATGCTGGGGCAAGCATTATGTGCATGTTTAGATATACATAAAATAGTTGAGGAATAGATAACAGGTTATATGAGATAGGAAAGGATCTAGTGTCTTGGGTCAGAGGAGGGAATCAGAAAAGGATTCATGTAGGAGACAGTACTTGAGCTTTGTCTAGAAGGGTACTAGGGAGTCTAAGTGGTTAAGGTGAGAGGGGAGTACATATTAGTACAAGGGGAATGTCAGCAGTACCAAAGACACAATACAAGAGCCAGATCTAGAGACAGGAAGTCCTAGGTTCAAATCTGACCTCAGACACTTCCTGGCTGTGTGATCCTGGTCCTGGGCAAGTCACTTAAGCCCCATTGCTAGCCCTTACCACCCTTCTGCCTTGGAAGCAATACACAGTATTGATTTATAAGAAAGAAGGTAAGAGGGTTTTTTTAAGTACCTATTAACAAATATAGTTATTTGCATTGTTGTTTAATGCCATTTCAAAAACATAAATATTGAATTTTAGAGGCTTTAAAATCTAGTAATAAGTAGATCACTTGTGGACCTTAAAGAGATATGTTTCAGTAGACTGATTGCATAGAATTGAGAAGCTCAAGATGGTGAATTAGAAATGCAAACTATTCACTCTCTCTGTAGATATATGTCAGTCAAGGAAGAAATTCCTTGACGTACTAATAACAGTATCAGTGGAAGGGCTTTCTGTTTTGTATGTTTTCTTTGTTTTAGAATTGGAGAGAAATGAATATATTTACAAGTTAAGGAAAAGGACAAGTAGGACAAAAAGGAGAGAACGACTTTCTCTGCACAAGAGCTAAGAGGTGATTGATGGAATGAAATCATGGAGAAGATGGAAGACAGTGGGATCAAAGACACATTTGTAGAAATTGGGTCTTTCAAAAAGTTTCTTCCTCAGAAAGGAGAAAATAAAGTAAAATAAATGAGTACATATAATTTAGAGAAATAGTGGGGACTGAAAGATTATGTGCTTAACAGCCTTAATCTTCTTAGCCAAGAATTATGGTATACAAATTTCCAAGGACATCCAAAAATTTTCATATGACTTCATTTTGTCATAACACTGGTCAGTCATGTGTGCTTTTATTGAATTTTGGCTGACTCAGAATAGCTGGCATTGAAGGAGAAGTGATAAACTCAAGATGCAGAGAGATAAATTTTGAAGATGGCCAGTGTGGGAATTGGTTTTGCTAGATTTTGCATATGCATTACAAGATGTTGGATTTTTTGCAACTTTATGGGAGGTGGGAAAGAGGGGGAATAAATGATTGTTAATTGAAAAAAAATATTTAACTGGTTTTCCTACTTCTGGTTCTTAAATTCTGTCTGTTGAGTGCTGGATTTAATGTCATACATTTTTACAGAGGAAAATTAGTTTTTTTCACTCATAGCTATGCCAAAATCACAAACTCTAAGCATATCCATCAGACTGCAAAACATTTACTTCACAAAAAATTAGAATTATTTATTGTAATTTTAAGAGCTCTAGAAATTATCTCCATTGAGGGAAGGATGAATTCAGGTAAATATATTGGATAAATGTGTGAATAAATGAATAAATGAAGAACATGCATTTAGTTTACTATATGAAAAACACTATACTAAGAACAGTAGAGACAAATTGAAAAGCAAATCAGAATTCATACACTGGTGGACAATATATATATATATATGTATATATATATATATTGTCCACCAGTGTATGAATTCTTTGGCTGCAATTAAGTCAACAACAAGCATTGAGTAAATGATTACTAAGTGTCAAACACTGTGCTAAGCACTGGGAATACAAATTGATAAGGAAAAAAATCCCTTGACTCAAGGAGCTTACACTCTAATGAAGGAAAACACTGCTGAAGGATGCTTGAAAAGTTTGGAGAAGTCAGATAGAAAGACTTTATTGTCTTTGAAGTGCCATTAGCGGCAAAGAAGATACTGAATATTCTTCACTGTAATTTCCACTGATGAAACGACATCAATTTTTGATATTGAATCATTTGTCAATGGCAAGGTTTTTTGAGCAAGGACTTTCTTTACAAGTGCTCCATCTCTATGACTAGAGATAAGGGCAGCTGAAGAAGCAGTTGCCACTTTCCATCTCTACATAGTTTACACCTAAGATTTTTGTAACAATCTCACAGTATCATACTTGAAACACATCAGTCCAGACTCTGCTTGAAGACATCTAATGATGGGTAAAGAACTCTAGTGTCCAACTAATCCAACCCTGATTTGAACAAGTAAACCTTCTACAATATACCTGACCTATTGCCATTCAAAGATTGGTTACCAATATCCAGTGAGAAGGAAATTGTTACCTCCCAAAGTAATTTGTTCTACTTTAGAGCAGTTCTAATTTTCATGAATTATTTTTAACATCAAGCCTATATCTGCCTTTTTGTAACTTTTACTATTATTTCTGGTTTTTAACCACCATGGTCAAACAGACAATGAAAGCACTTCAAAAATTTGAAAATGACTATCATTTCCAGTATTCAGTTTTCTCTGTTCTACAATATTCCTATCTCTTTCATAGAATTTTCAAATCACATGACCTTATCGTCCTTCACCATCATGGCTAAGGCTTTTAAGTATTCTTCAATTTATCCATATCCTTTTTCAAATTGGCTAGGAGAGTGATCCAAATATTTTTGGTTTCAGTTGGGTTGTTCACCCCTCTTATACATCAAAAGCTCCATTTACTTGTAGGTAAGGTAGAGTATGAGAAGAGAGAGCCAAATCAATATGAATAGTTCTTTGGAGTTAATCAGATAAAAACATAATGAAATAACTTCTAAAAACTAGTAAAATAGCATACTGCTTTGTCACCTTTCACCTCCACTTACACAGAAAATTGATCTAATTCAAGTATTCTATGAAGGACATTTTCACTTGTATGGCTAATACTCTGAAAAGTAAACATTTAATTGCATGCACATTTCTAAATTAAAGCCATTCTAAATTTAATTTTGTCAAATATATAATAGCTGTCTCAAAAATGCAATTTATTTTTTAGTAGTAGAATAACTAGGGCCTTGAAGAGAAAACCAAAATACTTCTTTAAAAAAGAAAAGTATACAGGAAAGAACAATATTGGAACGTCAAGCAAAGTTTCCATTGAAGTCTGCCACTAAGGTAAGGGAGGACCTGCATAGATTTTATAAATATCCTATATTGAGGAAAATTACTTGTGAACCATCATAGTCCCATACTTTGTATAAATATAATAAATCATAAAGCTTCTGAAAAATAATAAATAAAATTTATTGATCCAGTGTTGCTAAATTGGTTCCTTAGGAACCTAGCAGATAGTACAGTTGATATCTGACTTATAAACTTGATTTACAAATGACACGCACAAACAGATGGCTAGGCGAAGTGTACGTAGTGTAGGTCTGCCTCAACCCCACATAGAAACAACTGCCCTTCTTGATCTCAACTCAGGACATGTATTACTTCAATCTATAAGTTAATTAATTAAAAAGTATTTATTAAGCATTTATAATATACCCTGATTTCAAATCCTAGATCTGTAATTTACTATCTGGTACATTTTGTTTAACCTTCTGGGCCTCAGTTTCCTCATCTATAAAATGAGATTGTGCTACATGTATAATATAGTCCTTTCTGGATCTATACCTAATATCTATGATATCAAGATCTCTTTAAATTTTGAATCTATGATTCCATAATTTTTGTGGGTCCCTCCTACAATCCAAGTCACAACCTTTCTGCAAATTATAGCCTAAGAGAGATTCCTGAGTTTAAATGACTTATCTTTTACTTTCTGATGCCATGGAGACAGTCATAGGATCATAGATTTAGAGGTATAGGGGACATTAGAGATTATTGAGTTTAACATTGTCATTTTAAAGGTGAACTAACTGAGATCCAGGAAGGTTAAGTGATTTAATCAGGATAATATGGTTGGTACCTGAGCCAGAATTCTGATGCAAGCCTTCTTGACTCTAACATGTATGTACTAATCCACATTCCTTCTGTGGATTTACTAAGATGTTGTCAATTATGTTAGAAATCTAAAATCCTTTTACAACTTTCTTCTGATTGGAGGAAATCAAAAACAAAAATTCTAAAGGTCCAAATAATTTATTTGTAAATGAACATTTGTAATGTCACTTGCTTATTAAATGGAGACCTGTCTTTCATTTTGGTTCCACTAACTTTTTTAATGAGACCACAGAGACAAATGAAGAGACAAGAAGGAGAATATCATTCAAATTCCCAGAGATTAAATTAAGGAAGTGGTCCTGGGGGAAATGGATTTGAAACAGTTCATCTTATGTGCTTCAAACTGAAATAGCCATAGTCTAGCAAAAACACTGGTAACCAGCTGTCTAATCATATGAGCAGTCAGCCATTAAAGGTCCCTAGTTAGAAACAACAGAGGGGACATAGTGATTAGAAATATGGATCCTGGACACGAAACAAAATCATTTTAACTCAAAAAGGGATAACTAATGATAGTTTTAAAACATCTGCAGCTGAAGAGATCTTGTTAAGGCTTTAAAAATGAGATTTTGTGACACCTCATATATTGTCCAAATCAATAAAAATAGCTGTGTGCCCAGAATTTTTACAGGCAGTTCCTCAGTTCTTAAGCTTCCATTTGGTTGTGTCTGTGTATTAGAAAAAAAAAAAAACATCCACTCTCACTTTACTTTTGTTAAATTAACTGAAGAGATATATATTACCCCCATGAAGATCATTACTAAAGCCCAACTACTATTTCTATGAATACCCTATCAACTGATTAATAGGATTTACTAGTTTAAAAATTTGTCCAACAGTAATTAAAATCAATTTTATTTGAGTTTATATTTTTCACTATTTCAATAGGAAATTCATCTATATGGAATGGCCATCACCATTGCCCCAGGTGATTTGAAATTTATAAATGGACATTCTGAACCTTGGAATTCATCCCCCATATGTCCCTTCATTTTTTCAAAATTCCCTTTAATCTCCTCTGTGCCTCCACATTTGTGTGGTCACGTTATTGTTTTATATTTGGCTGAAATTCCTCCTCTTTCTCTCTTGTTCCTGGGATCTGGCTGGTTAGTAACCTTTTAGTGAGGTCTCTGTTGGTTTATTATTAATAAAATATTCATAAATATAATATTTAGTACCTTGCATGTTAATTTTAATCTCCACAGAAACTGCCTCAAAACATTTTCATTTTATTTTATTCTGGTTCCTTTTTCATTCTGATCCTGTATGTGTGTATGTGTGTGTTTTTAAATATATATATATATATATATATATATATGTGTGTATATATATATATATATATATATATATTGAATCTACAGCATTAAAGTGACAATGATGCCTTGGGGAGAGTTTGGTTGTAAACATTTGATTTGAAAAGTAGAACCTTCTCTAGGGCATGCCTTAGTCCTTTTAACTTTGAAAATAACTTTAGAGAAAAGGTTAGACCAGTGATTCCCAAAGTGGGCACTACCACCCCCTGGTGGATGCTGCAGTGATCCAGGGAAGCGGTGATGGCCACAGGAGCATTTATCTTTCCTATTAATTGCTATTAAAATTAAAAAAATAATTTTCAGGGGACTAAGTAATATATTTTTCTGGAAAGGGGGCAGTAGGCCAAAAAAGTTTCGGAACCACTGGGTTAGACATATATATTGGAGTGAAGTCCTCCCAATAATAGAGAAACCACTCATTGAGGGGGCTGTAAGCAATGCTTTTAAAGGCTAAAGCAACATGCAGGAAGAAGATGAGGGGTTAGTGATAAGCTCCTGAATAGGAACAGGAAGGTAGTATGTCCAACCTGGAAAAGGGGAAGTTCGTGAAGAGAAAGAGGATGCTAAAGAATAATAGCCACATGGCTTATTTTTATACCAGCTGATCAAGGGAGGATGTCTGAACACCTTTAAACTCTTCATCAGAATACCTGGTTGGGCAGTGCTGTTCAACAATTCTTATCAGGTCTCATCAGTTCTTGTAAAATGAAAACCATAGGCTTCTGCACCTGGATTCCTGATAATCATTTTCTACACTATTCTAATTCAAATGTCCATAGTTATGCCATATTACATTTTATGAATCCAAAGTTAGATCTAAAGATATCAGCTTCAGTCAGTCAACCCATTTACAAATATGTTTGTGTGTGTAAATCAGTGTTGATTAAAAATAAAAAGATGATTCTTCTAAAATGAAATCATATAGAACAATTTGGTGTGTGGCATATTTTTATATATTTACCATAAGACAAATAGGTGGCATGATGAATATGGTATTAGATATAAAATCAGGAAGAACTGTATTCAAAACATGGGTTACCCAGAGCAAGTCACTTAAACTTTCTGGGCCTCTGGTTCTTCATCAATAAAATGGAGATATTAAGATCTTTGTCACAGGATTGTTATGAGGATCATGAGAGAGACAGAGAGAGAGAGAGAGAGAGAGAGAGAGAGAGAGAGAGAGATACTGTGACAGAGACAGAGACAGAGAGGTAAGTATATAGGTAGATATAGATGCATGTGTATATGTATACTATATACATATGTGTATGTAGGAATGTATATATGCATAATTAATATGTAATATGCATTATATGGGTCATTATATATTATATAATTTCCATGTACATATAGCATATATCTTTTAATATATACATATTGGCTGATATGTATATATTTTGATACATATATACATTTAATGTATGTGTATAAAATATACTAAATATAATATATTTATATAATTTACATTAAATTTTAAATCATGTGCATATAGGCATATATATATATACATAAAGACATTTATATATGCATATATTTGTCTGTGTCTACCTTCATCTATGTCCACATCTCCTATTAGTTGATAGATAGATCAATGAACTTGGAGTTAGTAGTAACCGGAATCTGACAAATGCTATGTGTCCCTATGCAAGTCAAATAAACTGTGTGAGATTCCATTTCTTCATCTATAATATGGGAATAATAAAGTCACCTTTCTCACAGTGATATTTTGAAAATCAAACATAGTGACATATGTAAAGTATTTCAAATATGAAGAGAAGGAGGAGGAAGAGGCAGAGGAGAAAGAAGAAGACAGAAAAAGAGGAAGGGAAGTGAGAGGGTGAGAAGAGTAGTGGTAATAATTGTTCTTGTTGACAAATGATTGGACCTGGAGTAAGGAGTGACCTGAGTTTAACTCGGGCACAACACTCTGACTATGTGAACCTGGACCAGGCATAATTTCATTTTAATTAATTTATTTTTTTAAACCCTTAACTTCTGTGTATTGGCTCATAGGTGGAAGAGTGGTAAGGATGGGCAATGAGGATCAAGTGACTTGCCCAGGGTCACACAGCTGGGAAGTGTCTGAGGCCGGATTTGAACCTAGGACCTCCCATCTCTAGACCTGGCTCTCAATCCACTGAGCTACCCAGCTGTCCCCCAGGCATAATTTCTTAAACCAATACTAGCCTGTTCAAATAGCTGGTCTTTGCCCAATTAATTAAATACAATATGAATTTATTTAACTTCACACCCCCACAAGTGCTAGGCATCTGCCCTTAATAAGACCACAGTCCAGCCAAGACAGACAGTATATATGTTCAAACTCTACAACATAAAAGACTTAACTCTACCACATATAAATGGTAATTTTGTTTAGACATAAGTATCTGGAGATAAAGAATAACTTCACAAAAAGAGAGCAACTGAGCTGAGTCTTGAAGGAACCAACAGATTCTGAAAGCTAAATTTCAGAAGGGGAAGGTATGAAGGTTGGGAACACCAACAGGAGATTGTTAGAAGCAAAGGGCAAAACCAAGATGGAAGATTAGAGGCAATAGGCTGGCTAAAATATCTCAATATTCCCCTCCAAACTACTTTAAAATAATGACTTAAATCAAAATTTGAAGTGGTTGTCTTAACAAAAGGTTAAGTGAAGTCATTTTCTGACCTAAGAAAACTGAATTCTACAGTAAAGTTCTATATCAGGCTGGAGACCTGCCCAAAGTACATGTAATGGAATCAATAATAGCTTTACCTGCAAGAACAGCTTTGGGATTTGTCAGTCTAAAGACAGTAAAAGGTGTCAGAAAACTGATCAGAAAGAGGTAACAGTGACCTTTTATAGGCACTCAGTGCAAATGGCACGAATTGGCAATTCAATTGCCTCTAGGTAGTTCCAGGATTGAGAGTGTTCATTATCAGTCACAAGGGAGGAG
>NC_058134.1:246324487-246381791 GCF_016433145.1 Gracilinanus agilis
ACACATACACACAGAAATATATATATATATATATATATACATATATATATATATATATATATATGAGAGAGAGAGTTGCTTAAAATTGCATAGGAAATGAGGAATAGATCTAGATATGAATTCAAATTTAATAATTCCAGGGCCAGTGAGTGATTCTTCCATTTCACAACATTGACTACAAAAAGATATGCCTATGATGCCCTATTTCTGCTCATAGTTATGTGCCATTGCATAAATCATGCTTTGGGTATTGCATTCTATGAATGGAAGTCATTCATTTCATAGGTTTTATAAGGCTTGAATAAGATAAAGTGTATGAAAGTAGTATGTGGACTAAAAAGCATTATTTAAATGTTAGTAGAGAATAATAAAGAAACAAAATGTTCATATTTTATTTAGAAACTGAAAATATAAATTTGTGGAGACAAAGCACTAGAGCAATCTTTTATTCCATATTATTAATTAGGAAGGCATAATGAACATGTTGCACCAGTTTTTTTTTAAATTTTAAACCCTTAACTTCTGTGTATTGACTTATAGGTGGAAGATTGGTAAGGGTAGGCAATGGGGGTCAAGTGACTTGCCCAGGGTCACACAGCTGGGAAGTGTCTGAGGCCGGATTTGAACCTAGGACCTCCTGTCTCTAAGCCTGGCTCTCAATCCACTGAGCTACCTAGCTGCCCCCTGTTGTACCAGTTTTATTTTGTTTTGTTTAAAGATATTCCACAAGTACATAATGAGGATGTTGAGGACATAGAGGCACTGATCTGAAAAAGATTTTGGGGAGATGCTTAGTGGGATACAAGTTTAATATGAGTCCACAGCATGACATAGTGACCAAAGGATTTATTTTAAACTTTGATTACATTAAAAGAAGCAGTGACCAAAATTAGTCCAAGATTATTATATTGCACTGTTCCCTCATTAGACTATATGTAGATTATTGTATTGTGAGGGTTAAATTTTTGGAGTTTGAAGGAGTTCAAACAAAGGTGAAGAGAGCAGTGTTGTTTTTAAAAATGATAAAGGCTGATATTATGAGGGGAATTAATATTTTAATTAAAGCCATGTTGATAGAATAATCGACCACACACCTGTAAAAAATCTATTAAAAATGCCTGCCAGTCTCTATCTTCTTCCATCTTATCTGTCTCGTACCCCAGCGAACCCTCTCAGATAGCAAAGAGGAAGTTCAAAGCGACTTCCCAATATTTAAAGACATCCTTTACCTTGAAGATGTCATACAAAATAAGAAACCCATTGGACCACGTGAAATGTAGTTCCAAGATCCCCCACAGGTCCACAGGAAGTTTGTCAAACACTACATATATTGAGGCTCAGTACTTCCAAATAGAACCCTAGTAATTTTAAATAACACAGCAGTTTGATAAAACACAAAATACTTAGTTTATTTTGAGGAAAGTTCAGATAGGAAATAGAAAAGAGGAAAGTGAGAGAAATCTTATACCTATATCTAAGATCTCAATCTTAACTAAAATGTCTAAAAAGCCCTAAATATTTCTGCCTTTGAGGGCAGTGTCTTTTGCCATGCCAAGCCAAGCCTATCTACCTACTCTGTCTATCTAAGAATATAATCACTATCTAACTACCTAAGTTAATCAATAAGTATTAATCAATAAGCATTAATCATCATAGAGAGGCTTCCGGGTTAAGATGGTGGCAAAGTAAAAAGCAGCTGTTTAACCTCTCCTAACACATACGTACAGGACTCCTCAAGAAGACATAAAAACAAATCCAGACGAACAAAGGGACCCAACAACAGGGTACAGCATTGAAGGTATGTGGAATTGGGGCATTTCCATGATATAAAGGGATGAAATAGCTCTCACTAAAATGCGAGCTGAGCAACCCCCTCAGCCCCCCACACCACGTACAGGGCCAAAGTCAGAACAAAAGAGGTAGAGCAAGTTTGGGGCACCCATTAAGTCATTGGCAGCTCACCAGGCCCTGCTTCTCAGAGCAGCAATACTTAAGACCCCAAGAGGCTAAAGAACGCACGGACTTTGAACACAGATCCTGAGAGCAGGCTTAGACTCAGATCCTGAGCACAGGCATGGACCGTGAGTGAGGACCCAGCTCAGAGGGGTGCACTTCTGTGGAAGCAGCACCCTGAGACTCTGAAAGGAGCTTCAGGCAGAGGAACAAGCAAAAGGACCACCAGGAGGCTTGATTCTGAGAACAACTAGACTTGAGACCGCAGGAGCCTAAAGAGCACTGACAGACCTTGGGCATGAGGATAAAGCTGAGAGGGTGCTGGGCTAACAATGGCAAGCCAGACAAAGGAACCCCAGAAGAGAAAGATCAAGAAGAAACCTTTAACACTCAACAACTTTGCACAGAAAAATTCTGGACAACAAAGCAAACAGCAGGGGAGAACAAACAAGTAACCATATTCAAACCTTCCCTCCAAAAAATTAAAATGGGTCACAAGGTCTTGAAGAGTTCAAATCTGAGATTATGAGAAAGATGGAAGAGATCTGGCATGAAAATAACAGTTTAAAAGGCAGAATTTCACAAGTAGAAAATGAGGCAAGTAAATTGAAGACCAGAAATGACCAGATTGAAAAGGAAAACCAGTCTCTAAAGGGTAGAATTGGGCAATTCAAAAAAGGTGCCCCAAATCAAAAGAATTGATAAGCAAATTGGAGACCAAAATCAAATAGCTGGAAAACAGGATAGATCAAATCAAAAAGGAAAATCAAAAGATTATAGCAGAAAACCAGTCTCTTAAAGTCAAGAATTGGGCAAGTAGGAGCCAATGATCTCTCAAGACAGCAAGAACAAATAAAACAAAGTCAAAAGACTGATGAAATAGAAGTAAACATGAAATAACTCAATGAGAAATTGACAGATCAAGAAAACAGGTCTAGAAGAGACAATTTGAGAATCATTGATCTTCCTGAAAAAGCAGAAATTAATAGAAATTTGGACTCCATACTAAAAAAACAATTATTCAGCAAAAATGTCCTGAAGTTCTACAAGAAGAGGGCAATATAGACATTGAAAGGATCCATAGATCACCCTCTACACTAGACCCTGAAAAGACAAACCCCAGGAATATAATAGCCAAATTCAAGAGCTTCCAAGTAAAAGAAAAAATTTTATAAGAATCTAGAAAGAGACAATTCAGCTATCAAGGAGAACCAATCAGGATCACAGAGGATCTGGCAGCCTCCACAAAAAAGACTGTAAGGCTTGGAATATGTTATTCAGAAAGGCAAGAGAACTGGGTCTACAACCAAGGATAACATACCCATAAAAACTGACTATACTTCCAGGGGAAAATTTGGGCACTCAACAAGAAAGAAGATTTCCAAGTATTTGCACAGAAAAGAGGGGGGTGAATAGTAGAGGACACCAAGAGAAACTTGAATGAATAATTAGGATATTCAATTACACACAAAGAGGGCATGGGAAGGGGAAGGGATGAATACTATTATAAGAAGGAGAGGGAGAGAGCATTAAGAGGTAATATTTAAACCTTACCCTCAGTGTAATTAACCTCAAGAGGGAAGAGTAGATATATCCATTGAGATATAAAACTCTATCTAACCCTACTGGGAAAGTCAGAAGGGATAAACCAAGGCGAGCAGGGGAGTGGGGATGTCAAAAAAAGGAGGGGAGAAGAAGGGGGAGGGAATTCATTAGGCCTTAAAAATAAAAATAGGGGAATAATAAGGGAGGGGGTACAAAGGGAAATAAATTAAGGGAGGGGATAAGGGTTACCAGCTTAAAGCAAAGCATTTCTTTAAAAGGAAATAGTGTAAGAAGAAGGGGTAGAACTAGGAGAGGATACCAAAATGCTGGGGAATACACAATTGATAAGGATAACTTTGAATGTAAATGGGATGAACTTGCCCATAAAATGGAAGCAAATAGCAGAGTGGATTAGAAACCTAAATCCTACCATATGTTGTCTAAAAGAAACATATATGAGGCAGTTGGACATACACAGATTTAAGGTAAAGGGCTTGAACAAAATCTTTTAGGCTTCAAATGAGAAAAATAAGGCAGGAGTAGCAATCTTGGTTTCTGACAAAACCAAAGTAAAAATAGATATGATTAAAAAAGACAGGGAAGGTCATTTCATCCTGATAAAAGGCAGTACAGACAAAGAGGAAATAACAGTGCTCAATATGTATGCACCAAGTGGCATAGCATCCAAAATCATAAAGGAGAAACTGGAAGAGCTCAAGAAGGAAATAGATAGTAAAACCATAATAATGGGAGATCTAAATATTCCTCTTTCAGATCTAGATAAATCAAACCAAAAAAATAAATAAGAAAGACATAAAAGAAGTGAATAAAGTCCTTGAAAAATTAGATTTAATAGATATGCGGAGAAAAATAAATGAGGATAAAAAGGAGTACACCTTCTTTTCAGCTGCACATGGTACATTCACAAAGATTGAATGCTCTGCAAAGAGCAGATATAATAAATGTAACCTTCTCAGATCATAATGCAATAAAAATAATAATTAGTAAAGGCACCCGGACAGGCAAATCAAAAACTAATTGGAAATTAATTAATACCATTCTCCAAAAGCAGCTAATCAAAGAAGAAATCAGAGAAACAATCAACAATTTCATTGAAGAGAATGACAATGACGAGACATCCTACCAAACTCTGTGGGATGCAGCCAAGGCAGAACTCAGGGGGAAATTTATATCCTTGAGTGCATATATTAACAAATTAAGGAGGCCAGAGATTAATGAATTGGGCATGCAACTTAAAAAACTAGAAAGCAAGCAAATTAAAAATCCCCAGATGAAAACTAAATTAGAAACACTAAAAATTATGGGAGAAATTAGTAAAATCAAAAGTAAAAGAACTATTGAATTAATAAATGAGACTAGAAGCTGATATTTTGAAAAAAAAGATAAAATAGACAAAGTACTAGTCAATATAATAAAAAAAAGAAAACCAAATTGACAGTATCAAAGATGAAAAGGGAGACCCCAACCTAATGAAGGGGAAATTAAGGCAGTCATTAAAAACTATTTTGCCCAATTATATGGCAATAAATATATCAATCTAAGCGATATAGATGAATATTTTCAAAAATATAAATTGCCTAGACTAACAACAGAAGAAATAGAATACCTAAATAATCCCATATCAGAAAAAGAAATTGAACAAGCCATCAAAAAACTCCCTAAGGAAAAATCGCCAGGGCCTGATGGATTCACAGGTGAATTCTATCAGACATTCAAAGAGCAACTAATCCCAATACTATAAATTTTTTGATATGATAAGCAAAGAAGGAGCCCTCCCAAATTCCTTCTATAACACAAATATGGTACTGATTCAAAAGCCAGGTAGATCAAAAACAGAGAAAAACTACAGACCAATCTCCCTAATGAACATAGATGCAAAAATCTTAAATAGAATACTAGCAAAGAGACTCCAGCAAGTGATCAAGATTATCACCCACCATGACTAGGTGGGATTCATACCAGGAATGCAAGGATGGTTCAACATTAGGAAAACCATCCACATAATTGACCATATCAACAATCTAAAAAACAAAAATCACATGATTATCTCAATAGATGCTGAAAAAGCCTTTGACAAAATACAGCACCCATTCCTATTGAAAACACTGAAAAGTATAGGAATAGAAGGACCTTTCCTAAAAATAATAAACAGTATATACCTAAAACCATCAACAAGCATCATATGCAATGGGGATAAATTAGAAGCCTTCCCAATAAGATCAGGAGTGAAAGAAGGATGTCCATTATCACCTCTAATATTTAACATTGTACTAGAAACACTAGCAATAGCAATTAGAGAAGAAAAAGAAGTTGAAGGTATCAAAATAGGCAATGAGGAGACTAAGCTATCACTCTTTGCAGATGATACTATGGTCTACTTAAAAAATCCTAGAGAATCATCTAAGAATCTTCTAGAAATTCAACAACTTTAGCAAAGTTGCAGGATAAAAAATAAATGCACATAAATCAGCAGCCTTTTTATATATTTCCAATATATCACAGCAGCAAGAGGTAGAAAGAGAAACACTATTTAAAATCTCCCCCTAGATAATTTAAAATTCTTAGGAATCTATCTACCAAAACAAGCACAGGAATTATATGAAAACAACTACAAAACACTTTCCAAACAATTAAAACTAGATCTAAACAATTGGAGAAACATTGACTGCACGTGGGTAGGAAGAGCTAACATAATAAAAATGATCATTCTACCCAAAATAATTTGCCTATTTAGCACCATACCTATCAAACTACCAAAAAACTTCTTTACTGAATTTGGAAAAACTATAACAAAGTTCTTTTGGAAGAACAAAAGATCAAGAATATCAAGGGAAATAATGAAAAAAAAATGTGAAGGAAGGTGGCCCAGCAGTACCAGATATTAAACTGTAACATAAAGCAGCAGTCATCAAAATTGTATGGTACTGACTAAGAAACAGAAGGTAGGATCAGTGGAATAGTCTTGGGGTAAATGACATTAGCAAGACAGTGTATGATAAACCTAAAGAGCCCAATTTTGGGGACATGAATCCACTATTTGACAAAAACTGCTGGGAAATTTGGAAAACAATATGGGAGAGATTAGGTTTAGATCAACATCTCACACCCTACACCAAGATAAATTCAGAATGGGTGAATGACTTGAATATAAAGAGGGAAACTATAAGTAAGTTAAGTGAACACAGAATAGTATACGTGTCAGATCTCTGGGAAAGGAAAGATTTTAAAACCAAGCAAGAGCTAGAGAAAATTACAAAATGTAAAATAAATGATTTTGGTTATATTAAATTAAAAAGTTTTTGTACAAACAAAAACAATGTAACCAAAATCAGAAGGAAAACAACAAATTGGGAAAAAATCTTTATAAAAAAACTCTGACAGGGGTCTAATAACTCAAATATACAAGAGATTAAATCAATTGTATAAAAAATCAAGCCATTCCCCAATTGATAAATGGGCAAGAAACATGAATAGGCAATTTTCAGGTAAAGAAATCAAAAGTATCAACAAGCACATGAGAAAGTGTTCCAAATCTCTAATAATTAGAGAAATGCAAATCAAAACAACTCTGAGATATCACCTCACACCTAGCAGATTGGCTAAAAGGAAAGAAGGGGAGAGTAATCAATGCTGGAGGGGATGTGGCAAAATTGGGACATTAATGTTGGTGGAGTTGTGAACTGATCCAAGCATTCTGGCTGGCAATTTGGAACTATGCTCAAAGGGCTATTAAAGAATGCCTGCGGTATGCTGGGTATGTACCCCAAAGAGATCATAAAACTGGAAAATGCGCTCAAAAAACTGGAAAATGAGAGTATGCCCTTCAATTGGGGAATGGCTGAACAAATTGTTGTATATGCTGGTGATGGAATACTATTGTGCTCAAAGGAATAATAAACTGGAGGAATTCAATGTGAACTGGAAAGACCTCCAGGAATTAATGCAGAGGGAAAGGAGCAGAGCCAGAAAAAAATTGTACACAGAGACCAATACACTGTGGTAAAATAGAATGTAATGGTCTTCTGTACTAGCAGCAATGAAATGACCCAGGAGAATTCTGAGGGATTTATGGAAAAGAACACTACCCACATTCAGAGGAAGAACTTCAGGAGTGGAAACTCAGAAGAAAAACAACTGCTTGAACACATGGTTTGAGGTGGACATGATTGGGGATGTAGTCTCTAAGGACCACCCCAGTGCATCAATAATATGGAAATAGGTCTTGATCAATGACACATGTTAAAACCAGTGGAAATGCAAATTGGCTATGGGGGAGTGGAGTTTGGGGAGTGAAGGGGAAAGTAAGAGCATGAATCAGTTTATGGATGTTTTTGAATGTAGTATTTTATTTAGGTGTTGGAGAGCTACTTAAAGGACTTTAAGAAAGGTAGTGATTTCATAGGATCTTATTGCTACTTTTAGGAAAATAAAAATAACCCTAGCATTCAACAATGAATATATGGTCCATGACTTTCTTCATCAGATATCCAGATAGTCTTTAAACATTCTTTTAGGTATATAACAGCAACTGCAAAAACTACTTAACATTTAATAAAACTGAGAAATTCTGATATAGTCCTTATGATAGAGCTGAACTTTAGGCAAAGGTTGTCTTGCATTCAACTCTTGGCACTCTTGGAATTTCTCAACCAATCATTATAAAAAATATAATAGATGTCTGCTATGATGATCTCTGTACTTATGCAGGTAAAATTCCTACTAACAGCTTGAGTATGGTTACTTTGTACCTCATAATGGTGATTATATTTACATGATTGTTATCCCATCCAAGAGGGAAGAATATCCATATTTTGATTCTTTAATCTGTCAGTACAGCTATTATCACAAAAACTGGGAAAGTAGGAGTCTGTCAGTCATTAGGACTGAGTCAATCATGGTCCAAAAAAGCTTGTGCTACTTGAGGGGAGCAAATGAAATCATAATTTCCAACATGAAACTTTAGACATCTTGTAATATAGGACCCTATGGTTTAGAGCTAGGAAAAATCTTTAAAATGATATATTTCAGCTATGGGCAAGCCATTTAACCCTATTTTCTTAGCTCTTGTTCTTCTTTCTTAAAATTGTTCTTTGGACAGAAGTTGGAGTTTGGTTTTTTTAAAATTAATCTAATCTACTTCTGTTTTATGGATAAGAAAATATGTGGTAAAGCTTAATGCAGGAGTTCTTGTGCTCTTTTTTATGCCATGGAACTGTGTAATTGGAATTTTGTACACCTGGACTTTATTTCCCAGAATCGTACTTTCGTCCTCATGTTGTGTCCTTATGTTTAGTAGATAAAAACTTCTGTAACTATACACTTCTCTCTCTCCTCCTGCTATCTTGATTGGGAAATATTCTCTTTATTCAGCTTTTTCTATTTCCTCAACTTCAAATGATTACTAATAAATTTTATAAAATATTAAAAAAATAAGCATTAATCAGCTTCCACCTCCTTAAATTCATTTCACTTTACCCACTGTCAGTTATTTTTCCGTCTGCCAGTTTGTTTCAGAGACACAGACAGACACTCTTGCTCCCCAGGGAACCCAGAAAAAAAACCCCTTTCCAACTGCCTGCAACTCACCTACCAAATCTTAGCCACACCCTCCTAACTGTCACCAATTTCCAGCCTGCACAGCCAGGGAGCTCTTACTCAGAAATCTTTTTGCTCCCTTGCCTCTTAAAAAGAAAAGAGGAGAGAATTACAAAACTTTCTTAACATATCCCCCCTGCGATCCATTGGGAGACCATTTCAAACAAAACTATCATATACTCTATGTTAGAAACAGGGAGAAGTGAAGAGGGAAAGAAAGAAAGCAAAGCAAAACTTGCAACATGCAAGTCTCAAATAATATACAATTACAAATATTTGCAGTTACTGGATCACAAAATTCTTACTATACTATATAAAAATAAAAACTTATTCCTATACTCTACAGAAATAAGAACCTAAAGATATTAATCCAAATGAATCTTATAGTTACTATGCACAAAAAAATATAAGAACCTTACACACACATTATATACCTATAATATCCCCCTCTGAGGTTGATATAATATCCTCCCTGAGGCAAATGTTGATCAGCACCGATAACCCTTTGAAATACTTTACCATTTACATATAAATTAGTTGTTACGAACCTATGAAAGTATATAGTTATTAACATATATAAGTAGTTTTTATAATCCTATTAAAGTATGTTAATAATTATTTTTAAATAGCAATTCTAAGTGCTATAAGATAACAAAATATACACTTAGCTATTGAGTATTGTTCATTCTATTTGGAATCTTTACAAGAAAATAAAAACCTTTTATTGAACAGCAAAATATGAGTTCAGGAGTTCATTGAAATGATCTTGAAAATGGTGTCCAGTTGTCTTATTCTTGATGCATTAAATGTCATTAAAGATAGTGTCCAGTTGTATCTATAGTCTTATTCTTGATTATCACTTTTGATAGCAGGTACTCTTCATATGAGAATGATGAATCCACAGTGTCTTTTTGCCTCTCTTGACTGCTGTTGGGGTTGTTAAAAGTACTTGGAATGGATCTTCCCAGGCCAGCTATGTTGCTCCTGTTCACTGAAAATTCTTTATATACACTGTATCTTTGAGATGTAAATCATGTAATGAAAAGTCTATAGGTCCAGTTTGCACTACAGCTCCTGATTCATGAAGTTCTTTTTTTTAGACATTTATTAATATTTGTTTTTAACCTGTTTACATACTTTATGCCCCTACTTTCCCCTTCACCCCCCGCTCTCCCCCCACCCATGGCCAACGCACATTTCCGCTGGTTGTAACATGTGTCCTTGTTCAGGGTCTATTTCCCATTCATGTCCGCCTCAGCCCATGCATTCAATCAATTGTTTATCTTATATGTTTCCTCTCCTGCAGTCCTTCCTCTGAATGTGGGTAGCATCTTTACCATAAATCCCTCAGAGCTGTCTTGTGTCATTGCAGTGTTGCTGGTACAGGAGCCCATTACATTTGATTTTACCAAAGTATTTCAGTCTCTGTGTACAATGTTCTTCTGGCTCTGCTCCTTTTGCTCTGCATCAGTTCCTGGAGGTCTCTCCAATTTGCATGGAATTCCTCCAGTTTATTATTCCTTTTAGGACAATAGTATTCCATCACCCGCATATACCACAATTTGTTCAGCCATTCCCCAATTGAAGGACATCCCCTCATTTTCCAGTTTTTTGCCACTACAAAAAGCGCAGCTATAAATATTTTCGTAATGAAGTTCTTTTATATTGATTTGCAGATCTCATATATATGTCGCAATAATCATATATCCTCCTAATAACAATGTATACACAAGGTTAAATGGTTTTGCATAAATAGGTGGATGACCAAACAGCATCTTAAATGGTGAGATGTGGAGGTCTCCCCTCGACCTACTTCACCAGTAGAATAATGCTAACGTTAGAGAGTCAGGCCATTTCAAATGAGTTTCAGTACATAGTTTTCCAATCATTGTCTTTAATTCCCTATTCATTCTTTACACTTGCCCAGAACTCTGTGGGTGGTATGGCACATAAAATTTTGGTGTTATACCTAGGCATGAATATATTTGTGCTAGAAATGAATCTATAAAATGTTTTTTTTCCTGTCTGAATCCATTCTTGCTGATAACCCAAATCTAGGTATAATTTCTTTTAATAATATTTTGGATACAAATGCTGCCATTGCTTGTGCTGTTGGAAATGCCTCCAGTCATCTAGTTAGCTGTTCTAATATAACTAAACAAAATTTGTAATGTCCCATTTTTGAAATTGCTATAAAATCAATTTGGAGATGTTCAAATGGTGTGTAGGCTAAAGAACGTCCCCCAAATGTTTTTCCTCAAAAGATATGTTGATTATACACTTGGAAAATTGCCCAAGATATGCAGACATTAGAGGAGATGTTTGTTATATCGGGGCTATCCATACTTTCTTCACCAAATCTACAATGCCTTGTGTTCCCAAATGACTATTTTTTATGAATTGATTGGCGGATATGATAAAAAGTTTTAGAAAATATTGGTTTACTTTCTGATGCTACCCTTCTGTTGTATTAATTCTGAAATTAATACATGATTAATTTGTTTAGCCTTAAGGTTCTGCTCCCATTTTTTAACCTCTTTCTCATTATATTCAAGGGATAAATCTGCTTTATTTATAATGGTCAAATTTAAGATCAATTCAGCGCCTTCTACAGCAGTAAGTTTTGTAGCAACAGCTGCCCTGTTGTTTCCTCTCAAAACAAAGCCAGTTCCACCTATGTGGGCAGAGCAATGTACAACAGCCAGGGTTTCAGGTAGTTGGAGAGCTGAAAGAACTTTAGTGATATTTTTTTCATTAGCGATTGTTTGGTCAGCTGATGTTAAGAAACCTCTTTGAAGCCAAAAGGTACCTACAGTGTGACATATTCCAAAGGCATATTTTGAATCTGTATAGATTGTTGCTTTTTTGTCTCTTGCTATTACACAGACTTGTTTCAACACTATTAATTCTACACTTTGTGCACTTATATTTGATAGAAGTGAAGCTGCCCACAGGGTTGCAAATTCTATGACTACAACTGTTCCAGTAGAAAGTATATCATCTCTCATAAAGGAAAAACCATCTGTAAACAAAACTAGATCTGCATTTTCGAAGGGAATGTCTAGGAGATTTTCACTAGGTTTTTCTGCCGTAGACATTAATGATTCACAACTACGTAATGGTTCTCCTGTAAGCGGTAAATCTCAAAGCAGTGTAGCAGGGTTGAATGTTGTGCAGTGTTTTAAAGTGATATTTTCATTGCCTAGTAAAGTTATTTCATATCTTATAAGCCTTTGGTCTGAGAATGCCTGTGTTCTATGTCTTAGCAATAATGCTTCTACTTCATGAGGATACATTATTGTTAGTGGGCAACCCAACAATAAATCTATAGATTTTGTTACCAGCAGAGCTGTTGCAGCAACACCTCTGAGGCATGGTAGTGCTCCAGAAGCTATATTCTAATTGAGCTGAATAATATGCAATTGGACATTGAACAGGTCCTAAAACTTGTGTTAAAACACCTAAGGCTATTCCTCTTTGTTCATGTACATGCAAAGTGAATGATTTTTTGTAATCTGGGATGCCTAGAGCATGGGCAGATAAAATGATCTGCTTTAATTTAGTAAGCACTACTTGCATCCAACTTAAGTGGTTCAGTAATTGCATCCTTTGTCAATGCTATAAATGGTTTAGTAATTTCTCCATAGCCAGGAGTCCATTGCCTGCAAAAACTTGTTCTTCCCAAAATTGCTTTTAATTGTCTTTTAGTAGATGGGGTACTTGATTTTGGATATCTTCAATAAGTTTAGGAGAAATGAAATGTGAATATTCAGATAAAATAAATTCTAATTACTCCACTTTTGGGAAACTCCACTGAACCTTTGATTTTGAAATTTTATGTCCTCTCTTATACAATTCCAAAAGATATTTGCTGTCTCCTTGGCATTCTTCAGCATTTGGCAAGGCCAAGAGCAAATCATCCACAAAATGTTTTAAACGGCTCTCCTTAAATTCAATATTTGCCAAATCTTGTGTCAAAATGTGGGAAAATAAAGTAGGACTTTCTACATAAATCCTGAAATAAATGGTACCACATACATTGAGACCCTTTCCATGTGAATGCAAATAAGTTTTGGGAATCTTTATGGATAGCTATTGAAAAAAAAGCAAAACACAGATCTATTACTGTGAAATATTTTGTAGTACTAGGAATAGAGGAAATAATAAATGATGGACTTGGAACAGCAGGATGTTTTTTGATAATGTGATTATTAATAGCCCTTAAATCTTGGACAAATTGATACACTATTTTCCATTTTCATCTAATTTCAGTATTTTTAATGAGCAAAATAGATGTATTGTATTCTAATTTTCAGGGAATTATTATTTTCTGTTTGATTAAGGAATTTATCACTGGAGTAATTCCTTCAGTTGCTTCTTTTGATAGTGGAAATTGCTGAATAGACAAAGGTGGACCACCTCTCATTCTAATTTGAACCATGTAACACTAAAAGGGAACACTGATTTAAGCAGGTCTACAAAAGCCCCTTTCCAACTGCCTGCAATTCACCTACCAACTCTCAGTCACATCCTCTTAACTGTCACCAACTGACAGCCTACAGAGCAGTGGGACTCATACTCAGAAATCTTTTTGCTCCCTTGCCTTTTAAAAAGAAAAACATAGAGAATTACAAAATTCTCTTAAAAGTATTTAGTTTTGACTACCACATTTAAAAATTGTATTTAGGGATATTATCCACAGAATGACATCTGGGACAATAAGAACCCTGAACTCATATGATGTAAAGATCAATTGATGGAAGTGAGGATGGTGATGTCTGGCGAAGAGAAGGCTTGGGTGATTTCGAGGTGTTGTGGTTAATAAAAACTGACTTTGTGTACATAAACGCCCAACAGAAAGGAAAAAAATAAAAACTTATTCTCTTTGACTCTCAATGATAAAATAGAGCAATGGCAAAGAGGAATATTTAAAATGGATGACTAGTGTTCCTCATTGAAATCCTGTTTATTTCAAGAGAAAGTAAGAAAATTTCATCACCTTTGATGGATTCCCTATGGTGATCACATAGGAAGACATAGGCAGGAGTCACAAAAGATAAATAGGAATGGATAGGCTACAATTCGAGACACTGGAGAAAGCAGTTAAATCAATTTGATGACCAATCTATGTGAATATCTAAGTTATAGGGTAATTTAGAAAAATAATTATGCCTATCCTGAAGCAGAATGGTCTATTCAAGATATAGTGGTTTCTTTTATAATTGAGATCTTGAAGGAGAGGCTACATAACTTAAGACAAGTTTGGTATTCGATGGATTATTTTTTCAGACATTTGCCAATTTCATTGATCAGTAAAATTCATTTCAAAGTGATTGGAATGGATATACAACTTTCTCACATATTTAAAGCTAATAGATTTATTTCTTGGATTGTAATAAAGGAGGTGGATATCTAGACTTTTATTCTAGGCAAATCTGTTTCCAACACAGCCTAGAAAGTATGTCAACTGATGATGTGATTCTGTGGCATTGTGGAATTAATGATTTGATATCATTTTCAGAAAGTTAAGAAAAGGGAGAAAAATAGGTCATCTACTTCAGAAGTTCTGCTTCCATTTTCCATGCCATTTTTTCCTATGATGAATAGATAAGGTCACAATTGTTTGTAGTTATTTGGGATACTGTGGTATAATTTACATTTATAATTTTTTAAAAGCACATCTTTTCTTATAGTTTCTTTTGCATCCTTCTACATAATATTTCCCCGGGGAGGGGGGGAAATGTACTTTTTAAATAAGGGGATAATACTCAGGATTTTACATTTGACAATGACATTCTACTGTCTTTGCTTATATTTTGTCTGCTTGTTTCTTATTAATTTGTTCATTTCTCCTCTCCCTCCCTCCCTTTATTACTTGTCCTTGTTCTTCCTCTTCCTTCTTTTTTTACTTTTATTTTCTGTATTCATAATTTTTATTATCAAGTAAGGTGGATCTTTGGTTACCCATATTACACTTACAGGAAAAAAAAGTCATGGCACAAAGGGAGTTTGGATAAGGAGCAGAGGTAATGTTTCTCTTTAAAAGGAAGTCAAGGGACAGCTAGTTAGTCTAGTGGATAGAGTTTCACGGTTAGAGTCAGGAGAACTTATGTTCAAATCTGGCCTTAGTTACTTCTTATTGTATGACCCTGGGCAAAACACTTAATCCCTATTGTCTAGCACTTGTCACTTTTCTGTCTCAAAATTTGTATCTCTTCTGAGGCAAATGATAAGGGTTAAAAAAAAAAGTAAGTCAGGCATTTATCTTTTCTGAAACCCTCTGCCCCTGGATTTTGATGAGAAGGAAAACAATAATTAAAGGAAATAGATAGTCTTACTGTTTTATTTTACCAAAAGATAAAAAAATGTAAAGTGATTGATAAGATGAAATTAAGCAATGGGAATAAGTATGGGTAAAAAATAAGCCTCTTTGGAAAATAAAAAAGGCAAGAGAATAGATATACACGGTAATAAAGTTTTCATAAGGCAAAACTTTTAAAGTTATTTTTACATTTTAATTTTTGTTGTTATTTTATTGATCGTCCATAATCATAAACATTTCAAGAAACAAAGAACAGTAGATGGGGACACTGAGATCCAAGCTAGGAACTTCTGTCATACATACTATCATTCATTATTCCATTTCCTTCCTCTCTAATTGGTGACAATTCATTCTAAGAAGATTTTAAAGCATTTATTATTTTTGAAATTCAGATTCTAGATTTCAGAAGTGTGATGATTCTTAGTGATAAAGGACACAATTACTATTTATATTTGTTACTTTTTTCTTTTTTTATGTCAGCCTACTTGATTTTCAAGTGACCTCTGATCTTTAAAGACAAGTTCAAATATAAGTTTCCATGTCTGTAAAAGTAGTGTAAATGTCTCCTTGCCATTTGGAAAATTAATAGAATTCAGTAGATTTTAATAACTAGTTGTCTAACCTATATTCAGACATGTAACATGAAATTATGGAATTTAATTTAGACAATGTTTTGTTTGTTTAATTTTTGGACTGAGTCTATTTCCCTCAGGCTAGATGTTCAGGGGATATTCATGGGCTGGATTCCAAGACTTCACAGCACTGACGTTTTTACTCGATCTGTTTCTTCCTGGCCTGATTCACCCATCTTTATGAAACTTTGATCCATCCCACCCCTACTCCAGAGGACTCATGATGTTAATGCTATAATTTAGTTCAGCCACTTGATCAGCTTTAGTCCTACAACAACCCAGAATCCCATGACCCAAATTAACTCTAATCTCAGCCTTCCTAATAGCAAACATTACAGGGGTATTCCACCATGCTCTGCTTTTTTCACTTCATCAATTCATATCTATATGGGACATGAAAATGTAGATATACAGGATGCCCCAAAAGGCTTAAGCCAGATTTATTCATTAATACTTTAAACCTGTACTAAGACTTTGGGGATATGCCACACTTCATTTTATGCATTTAAAAGTCTTTTGAATGTGTCCATACAAATTAAGTTGTACTTAAACACATTAAGTCAACTTCCTATTTGCCTTTTGAGGAATCATTGCTGATATCACACACAATGAACAATGAACAGTGTGGGGAAAAGTGTGTATACAAAAATAAATTCCTTTAGAAAATCAAAATATATGGTAAGGAGGCATAAACAATGCTTTTTAAGCGTAGTGTGATACAGAGCTATTTCATGCAATAAAAAATATGCTAGGAAGCCTCATGGTGAAACAGATGCACGTATATCCTTCTGTGAAATGTACTGCCAGAAATTTCACTCAAGGACTGATGGTCTTTTAGCTTCAAGCATTATGGGAAATGGAAACTGCAAATATTTTCTTTCCATCTTTATAAAGCAAATAATCTTTTATAAAACTGCTACTCTATGATGTATATATAATAGTCTCTAGCTCATAACTGACCTTAATGAGTTTTAAAGTATAAGACTCCTCTTTATTACCTAGAACAAATTACCCATCATAGGTTAAATATGAAGTCATCTAGTATAAAAAATATTGGAGAGTCTATATTCTTTATAAGTAAAATCTTGTGAATTTCTTGTAAAGGAGAATTTTTCCCATATCTGTCATCAATGCAAGAATGAATCTTTTAAGATGACTGCTTTAAAGGGAAATAAACACAACACACACACACACACACACACACACACAAGGGCACACACCTTCATTGACATTCACTCGCATTTTGTGGAGTGGGCTGCTGTGTCTATTTACAAAATCAATTCTATTACATTAGGGACTGATGTTATACACTTCACCAATGGCTATATTGCCACTCTGAAGACAGCCATAATTGTTTCTGAGCTAAGTAAGATTAACTATTTGAATTTTTTCACATAATCCTTATTTTCAAAGACTTTTATCATTCTTCTTACTTAGAGATAGTTTTAAGGTTTAGAACTCAAAAGGAAATGTTCATTTCCCAGCAGACTGTCACTAATAGGATAGTATGCTGGAAGCTAGGAAGATGTCAAAAGAAGAAAAATCAAGGCTTTCTTAATGTGAACTCAATTTAATAATTACTTACTCTTTTACTTCTCTATTTGAGCATTCTTTAAAGAGTTTGTAAGAAACTGAAGCAAGTCATTGCAGATTACCTTCAACTGACCTTTGTTACAAGTTGATGTGGGTGTAATGCAATGTGCTTACCCTAGGCAAGCCAGAGGCAATTCCAAAAAGGAAGAGTGGAATTCTGACCTTGCAAGGGATGCCACTAACACAAGGACTCAGTTACTTACTGCAGTTCATTTAAATAATCACAGAACATTAGAGCAAGAAGACATTAGAGATTGTCCAGTGTGTTAGTTTGTTAAATTGACAAAATATTTCTATAAAAATACTCTTGAATGACTGTATTCTATTATGCTTGTCTTAATTGCTTAATATTATAATGTAAAGTTAATCTTATTTGTTATGGACTACAAACTTGGCAAGTAATACTATAGGAGGCACACAATAAATGTTAATTCAAGAAGCATTTATTTAACAATCTGTGTACTAACTACTATGCCAACAAATGACAATTCAAAGAAAAGAGGGTAAAATTAATGCCCTTAAATAAAACTCAGATAGTTTCTGTCTAGTGGTGGTAGGAATAACAAATTGTTATATAAAGGATGGCAGCATGGAATTCCTGCAAAATACAGGATCAGCCTCACCCAGAATTCCAGGGGAACACCCCTGGAGAACTTTGGGTGAGGGGACAGTTGAGAAGGGTTAGTCAGTTGCTTCTGGGGGTTTATGTGGGCAGATCACACTGCTTACTGCTCCTGACTTGGGGGTTCACCTGAGAGGGCCATTGTGGCTAAGCCATCTTGGTTTTTACTCAGGAGTTAGCCTGCTTAGTAGGTTTAGTCCTTAACAACATCAATACAACAATTATTTAGTGATTTAGAGATTAGAAATATTCACTATTAGCAAGAGAGCCAGCTTAACCAAATGCCCTTCACCCCCTCCTGTGGGGGAAGGGCAATTTCAACCTAACAAATCAGGGTTACCCTTTTCCCTATCCAAACCCTAATTAACCCCTATAGCTTTTCTCTTTCCTTCTTAATATAAGCTTTACCTACAATATCTGTGCCTGGGAATTATTTGGGGATACTCACTGCTCCTAGTTATCACATAGCTTGATTCCTCTCAGCTGCCAGATTAAGAAGATCAGATCCATCTCAGTCCTCAACATTTAGATAACTAGCTTCTACTTATTCCTCTATCAGACCTGTGGGGAATATAAGTTAAAGAAAGGGAACATCATTGGAGTTCAGCTTCAACAGAAACTTACCAGAAGTACCTTAGCCAGTCTCCATTTTCCAACTGAAAATCAACTGCTTGGGGGGGAGGGGTTTGAAAGCCAGGAGTGTCAAACCCCCTCCCTTCTCACTGAAGCCTGTCAGTCAGTGTCTATGACTTGGTGGTAACTGGCCCTGGCATAATTATCTGCTTCCCCCAAATTATCTGTTATTATCAACATAACAAAATATGTATAAATAATCTTTACAGCATAAATAAGAGATAATTTAATAGAATAGAATAGGTAGTTACATGGAACAGTGGACAGAGTACTGGGGCTAGTGCCAGGAAACATCTTCTTGACTTCTTATCAGGCCTCAGATAATTAGTAGCTGTGTCATCCTGGGCAAGTCATTTTTCTGTGCTTGCCTCAATTTATACAACTCTAAAATGAGTCTGATAAGAGAACTTCAAGTGAAATCACAAATAGTTAGACATGGCTAAAAACAATTGAACAACAACAATTTCAAGAAAAAGCACTAAGATTAAAGAGTATATGGAAAGACCTCTTTTAGCTAAGACTTAAGAAAAAGCTTGAGGATACAGGGGACAGAGATAAGAAGAAAACCTAGACATGCTAATTTTAAATAAATTTCTCACCAGAAGGTTGGCCATTGGGTGATGAATTTAAATGTCAGAAAATTTCACACACACACACACACACACACACACACACACACAAATCTACTAAGGCAAACAGAGCCTCTATATTTATATTAGAAGAAGGGAGTAGCCACATGAAAAAAATCACCAAATTCACTGATTCATGTCTTAAAAGGAACATGTAGTCAGCTAAGTAATTCACAGTGAAATTAACTAACTATTAGGAACAAAAACTGTGTTACATATACATGGTCTTCCTAATTCTAGACTTTCCCCTTTGCCGTCTGTCATATACACAGTTGGCAGAATGGCTTTACTGTGACACGAGTTCAACTATGTACTCCAGCAGTCAACAATTTTCAGCAGACTTCTAGTACTTATAAAATAAAATAAAATGTCTCAACCTATAATTTAAAGTCTTCCATAATCTTATTACAAACATCCTTTCTAGCCTTATTCCGTATCAATCCCCTTCACATACTTTAATTTCCTATAAAAATCATCTACTTCCATGTATACACTGAGACTGTTTCCCATGCTTGCAACTTCAAGGCTTGTTTCAAGTGCTTTTCTCCTTGATGGAGATCAAAGATTCCTAACCTGTGGTCCATAGGTTAATTTCATGGGGTATATAAAATTCAATGGAAGAAGGAGAAATTATACATTCATTTTAAAAAATTATTTTCCTTTATAAATCTATTTTTGTTCCTTAAATTACTTCTCCTGAGAAATTCTTTGGCTTTACAAGATTGCTAAAAGGGTCCAAAATACAGTGAAAGGTTAAGAACTTCTGATGTATACTTTACTAATGAGTATTACATCCCATCTCAATTATCTGATGCTTAGTTGTCTGTTTTTTTTCCTAGGACATATCAACTAATAGTAGAAGGCAAATTCTTGGAGAACTTGTATTTTTCCATTTTCCTTCCATGTACACAATCTTAGAGGCATAATCCCTACCACATATTGGGATTAATAAATGTCTATTGTTTGTTGATTTAGTATGAAAGTCGTAATTATTGAATGCATAACAAATTACAAACTATAAGGGGGGAAATAGCTCCCATCAAAATGTGAGTTGATCAACCCTCCCCCACCCTACCCACTGTTCCAGAGTTAGAGGTTGTGCACCAGAATTAGAGCAAGTGGGGGCCAAAATCTAGCTTTTTGGCACCTAACTTGGACCACCAGGAGCTTGCCCCTGAGAGCAGCAAGACTTGAGACTCCAGGAGGCTAGAGAGGTCAGACCCTGGGCATGAGAGTGGAGCTGAGAGAGAGAGTGGACAGTGGAAGAAGCTAAGTGCACTGAGACTCAGTGGAGAACCTGAGGCGGAGGAGCAACTTTGGGCCAATTTCCAGGCTCTGGGCAGCTGACTAAGACAAATGGGTGCTTGACCCTGAAAAAAGCTAGGCTAGAGACCCCAGGAGGCTGCAGAGTGCAAACCATAGCAGCAGGAAGGAAGCTGAGAGGGGCCTTGGACAACAGAAGCCTAGTAGACAGTGAAAGCCAAGAGACTTGCAAAGTAGCCTTAGACAAAAACTGCTCCTTAGCTCTATACAAAGAGAGTTTGCCTTTGTCACTCAGACTTCTGGCTGAAAAGGAAAAATCAACATAATGATCACAAGCAAGGCCCAAGAAATAACCACTAACAAGACCAAGATAAAAGCTCTAATGCTTGATAGCCTTTGCTCAGAAAAAATTCAGAATGCAGAGGACAAAAAATTAAAGACATCCAAACCTTCCCAAAAAGATGAAAATTGCTCGCAAGCTCTTGAAGAGTGCAAATCTGAGATCATGAGAAAGATGGAAGAGATCTGGCAAGAAAAGTGGAAAATAGTTAAAAAAGAAAATAGTTTAAAAGGCAGAATTTCTCAATTGGAATTGAGGTTCAGAAATCAAATGAAATGATAAGCAAATTGTAGACCAGAAACAACCAGCTGGAAGCCATGAAGAGCCAGATAGACCAAACTGAAAAATAATACCAAAAGATTATAGCCGAAAGCCAGTGTTTAAAGCAGGGGTCGGCAATGTATGGCTCTTGAGCCATATCTGGCTCTTTTGAGGGCCATATATGGCTCTTTCTGCAGGAGCCATAAAGTCAATTTTTTTCAGGCGCTGTTACAGGAGCGTGCACTACTACAGGAGCTCGTACTGTGAGCCCTGTACAGCTCTCACAAAATTACATTTTTAAAAATGTGGTGTTTATGGCTCTCACGGCCAAAAAGGTTGCTGACTCCTGGTTTAAAGGCTAAAATTGGACAAGTAGAAGCCAATGATCTCACAAGACAGCAAGAATTAATAGAGCAAAGTCAAAAGACTGACAAAATAGAAGGAAACATGAGAAGATGACAGATTAAGAAAACAAGTCTAGAAGAGACAACTTGAGAATTATTGGTCTTCCAGAAGAATCAGAGACAAATAGAAATCTAGATGTCATACTACAAGAAATTGTCCAAGAAAACTGCACTGATGTCCTTGAACAAGAGGGCAAAAAAGACATTGAAAGAGCCCATAGAACATCCTGTACATTAAATCCTCAGAAGACAACTTCCAGGAATGTAATAGCCAAATTCAAAAGCTTCCAAGTTAAGGAGAAAATATTACAAGAAGCCAGAAAGAGGCAATTCAGATATCAAGGAACACCAAACAGGATTACACAGGTTCTGGCAGCCTCCACACTACAAGACTGCAAGGCTTGGAACATGATATTCAGAAAGGCAAGAGAATTGGGTCTACAGCCAAGGATCACCTACCCATCAAAACTAACTGTATACTTCCAGGGGAAAGTGCCGGCATTCAACAAAATAGAAGATTTCCAAATATTTGCACTGAATGCATGATAAAGTAATGGGTGTGTTCATTTGGCTTGTCTATTCTAACTCAGGAAGTGATTTTTAAAAATAATATTTTTTCTAAGCCCGAAATCAAGATTTTTGCCTTACACAGAGGCAGGTTATTTCTAACACTTTGCTAGTGGTTAATATTGTATTGTAAGTTGTTCATGCCCTCTTGCCCTGTCTACATCTGGCTGGCTGCATAATGATGCCAAAAAATAAAATAGGGCATCAAGATGAGTGGGTTGGACTAAGAACTTAGAAAATGATAGTATTTGAAAAATAAATTTCTTCTCAAGTTAAAAGAAATAAAACAAATAGCTACTATTTGATTTCTTAAATTTCTAATATGCTAGAATTCTAGGAGCTTTTTTATTATCTTATTTAGTAACATTTGAAACCTAGAAACTCATTATCTTTAAAATAAAAAGCAAAGAAAAGAGAAAGAGAAATGATAACATATTTAGCATGATTCAGTTCTTCTAAAGATTTTTCTTTTTGACAGATTCCCCAAATTTTCATTTTCACCTAAAGATTATGTCACAGTAGGAAATTCAACTCTCACTGGTCTTATTATTATCACAGTTGTATCTGTACCTTAGTGTAATTATTGATATTTCCTATATTTAACTCTAATGTATGTTAAAATGAAATGAATGGTTTGCATTTAAATTCTGCCAGAAACATTTAGCAGCTTTGTGACCACAAGCATGTTACTGTACTTCTTAGTGCCTCAATTTCTTTATTTGTAAAACAATATGCTAGTAATAATGATGATGCCTACCTTACCAGGTAGCTTTGAGAAAAGTGCTTTATAAACTTCAAAATGCTATATAAAGATCAGTTACTATTATTATTTGTCTGGATTCTTTTCTTTTCTATCATACACAACTGTTTTGTTTTTTATGTGTTATAGTTTTTTTCTCTGCACTTTTTGTCTTGTTATGGTAGGTACAAAAGAAAAGTGAAATTGCACAGTCAAGCCAAAGTTACAGATTATGTCATCATTAGATATGGTTTTTACAGAGCACAATAAAGTTATAGTTTTATAAAAATTTTTCTCATGAAGATAATGCTGGATGAGAAAAAAGTCCCAAGGCTGAGTCTTATACTTTATCAGGAGGACTGCACCTGGATGGATGAAGTCTTGCCTAACTATGTCTGGTTCTTGACCTTGGCTGTCTAGGATCAGTTTTGGTTTAATTTTCTGCTTTTCTGTCTTAAAGAGAAACTGTTAACCTCTTAACTTCTGGTTTGCTAAGAACTTAAAACTTTTCAATAAGACTATAATGCTTTCCAATAAGAAAAGGTGTGGATCATAAAAGGAATCAAAGAGAGGAGTTACAGATTTTTATCTTACATAGCCCATCCTGTCTGGCTCTGATTTGTGGAGTAGCCTTTCTGGACTGCATTGATCTTTTGATGGGGTTCAGATAAAAATATCTATTAGAGATTTTGTTTCTCTCAATGGCTTCCAACATACATAGACATACGTATATATCTTTCTTTAGAGGAGTAATAATTTTTGTTTGTTTTAACATAAGGAGTTTACATGTTATTTTTCCAGAAAAGAAAAGGAATCAATTTGGTATATTTCTATTAATAAATATATGTGTATATGTAAACCAGTATATACATACGTCTATAAATACATAGAAACATTTATACATATATAGACTCATAGAGAGGAGTATATATTTAATTGCATTGTATCTGTTTGTGTTTATAGACAGATGAATATTCATGTGTATATGCATGCAATGTAATGTATAAATAAATGTTTGAATGTGTGTAAATATGTAACTACATATAAATATATATATATATATATATATATATATATATATATATATATACACAAGCACACACTGAATAAGTACATGCATATACATGCCATTTTCTGTAGAATAATTTGAAAACCAAGAACCAAAAGAGAGATCTCTAAGCAAAGGCTATTAGGCTTAGTAGTGACTATTTTGTAGGAGACGATTTTTTGGAAAGGGATTACACATTTTGGAGTCTATAGCTACTGAGGACTCTTTCAGTTCTAAAATTTAATAAATTTGTGATTCAGTGAATTTAAGGCTCACCCTCCTGCATTACCTATTGTTACTTTGCTCTTATTGATTTTTTTTCCCTCCTCACAAGTTGTTCTGACTGGTAACAAAGTAAGTCACCTCTCTGAAGTCTAGGTAAGAGTAACTGGAGAATTGAAACAGAGATTGAATGAAATGTCCCTATTTTTAGCAAAAGAGATAATCCCTGAAAACTCTGTGTGTGTGTGTGTGTGTGTGTGTGTGTTTAAAGACCTGCACCTCTTTTCACCTAGAAAAATTATAACCATCTAAATGGTTATGACTATAAAAGTCTCTAGCCTATACTTTCTCTAATCTGCCCTTGAAAATCTACCTCTGCAAAAAGAATCTTCTTAATATAATACTGTGAAATTATTGCTCATAAAACTCAGGAGGAAAACCAATATGTGGGTATGTGTGTACAAGTTATTGGATAGTTGGTCTAAGAGAATCACGAAATCTTTTGAATCCCTCATCTTTTTAGGTTAATTTACCTACCCCAATGCACTATTTGAAGAATTGTGTGAGGTTGGGAGGGATGTTGGTCAGGGAGATAGTGATGCTAGAGACATGGCTTATCATGGACTTGACCTATGGAATATGATATGATTCATATGTAAGGTCCTAGAGAGATTCTATAATGGGAAAATATACTTAGTTTTGCTTACAGTAATTCGTGAGTCCCTGCTAGTGTGTTCCCATTTATTACATCATTCACAGTAAAATTAACTCATAAACTTTATATTTTTATTAATGTAATGATTATAATGGGTAGTTGCCAAAATTGTAATTAACCCTTAAGTCACAAGATTGTTAATAGCTAAATTTATTAGTAAGGAAAAAAAAGAGAAAAATATTCCTAGCCTAATAATCCAGAGCCTAACAACTCATTGTCTGTCTCTGAATCTCATCCTCAGAAAATAATCCCAATAGTTTCCTGCTGGGTCTTATTTTATAAATACTTACTACACCCACTAGCTCTCACATCACTCCCCAGGAACCAATCACAATTTCTCAATTAATCTGACACCACCCAGGAGGGTAGTGTCTGTGAGATCAATTCCCTGGTTGCTCATTGACCCAAATTAAAAATAAATGGAAGTGAAGTCTAAATCCCTAATTGATCAAATCAAAATACAAATGCCCTTCTCATAATCCCCTCTATGATTCAACTGGGAGATGAGCATGTTGAAATATCCTCAGTTGTGGGTCTTGGAAAATTAACATGCTTAGTCTCCCCAATGAGTCATTTCAAATAACCATCATATATCTCTAAGGATTCTCCCACTAAAGGTGTATAAAACATTGCCCTTTCTATGGGGAAATTACAGCAACCTGGGAACAAGAGGGAAATAAAAAAGAAAGAAAACAAAAACAAAAATTAATAGAAGCATCGACAAAAGGCCAATTAGGAGGCATTCCCCTTTGACATAAGAATTTACATTTAGAATAAATGTGTTCAAACGCCTTCAGTTCAGTTCATTTGGGATCTCTTGATGTAGCATGTGGTTTTTACAGGCATCTCCATGGCACCTTCTTCCAAAGATTCATCTTCCTGAATCAAGATCCTAACAAGTTTCTTCTCCTAAAATTCCTCCAAAAAATTTCAGACTCTGGATGATAGGACAATCATCATAAAGTCCCCCGTGAGGAGGGTGCTGACTAACACCAGGATTACCCTATAATGATAATAAAAGTATAAGCAAAAAAAGAATAAACAAACTTGCAACAAGTCCTTGGATCACTAACAAGACCCAATTTAAATTATTTATGTCCTACAAACACAGAAGAAATACAGCAATACTTCACTTATCCAAACAGCCAAGACTACAGAAAATTGCCATTTTATAAAAGAAAAATAGGGAGTAGATTCTGATGTAAAAGGGAAATGATTCCCTAGTCTGATTTTACCTTCAATCTTAGTGATAAGGGAGGCAAAACAACAGTCAAACTAAGGTACTTGCTGTAATATGGCATGGGGGAGTACAGCATCTGATGTTGTCAAATAGCTGCTTCCTCAGACCCCAAACAAGTCCTCTGTCTTGGTGAAGATCCTCATCAATCTCACAAGGATTCTTAATCTCCTTTACCTTGTGTTTCTTGGCACTATTCAGTGGCTCTTTTGTAATCCCTTGTTTTGAAATCAGACATAATTTTAATAAAAATCCCATAATATTTAAAATAAATGGTAGGTTTCTTTAGTCTAAAGCTTTTGGGTATGCATTGATATTAGGGTTAATAGATATTATAAACTTACCCTTTAAAATAAAAACAACAATATTGATTCCATGCAAACAAAAGAAAAGCAATAATAAAAATATTGAGGAATTTACCATATCAGTCAAAACAGTTTCCAACTTGTCTATGGACTTCTATAATGGCATTATCTCCAGTCCAGTCATAGGAGGAGTACAAAGAAAGACAATTGAATGTAACATAAATAACATGAATAGCAAAAATCATCAGAATTATCCATTCATAAATCAACGTCACACTGTCCAAACAATGCAAACAATGTTGGTTGTAGAGAGTTGGTACACCGATATAGTAGCAAGGCACATGAAGAGGAAAACCCATGAACCTGAGGCAACTTACTGTTCTTGTCTATAAGACTAGACATATCTTCTTAAGTAAGAGGTCTACACTTTGTAGTCTATTTTCTTCTGAATTTTTCTAGTCTATTGCTCAGAAGCTAATTATTTGTTACACTCTAGGTAAAATAGTGACTTGATACTCTTTCAGTGAAACAGGATTCCTAACCCTAAAGTATAGTTTCCTAGGTATGCTCTCTTGTCTGAGTGAAGAATCAATGAATCAATGATAAGCTATTTTAGTGGTAAGGTATTCTCTTAAGTCAGAGAACTATAAAGTTCTTCAGATCTGATACTTTAGTTCAGAATTTTTTGTTCTTGCTAATCTTGATTATAATGCACTGCAGCCATCTTCAGTGCATTCTGTGCTCTTGTCTCTGAGTTTCTTTTAAACAAGCTCTCTTAATACATTTATCTTTGGAACTATTTTCCTTCCAGGCTACAGAATTGTGTTTTTTGCATATAAACACACAGTTTTTTTATTTGTTTTTTTTGCTTCTTTTAGTAACTGAAATATCCTCATACAAAAGGGGAAATACTTCATATAGAGCATCAGTAATCACTTTAATCCATAATCACTTTCTATTTGATTGTATGAACAAATGAAAAATTGGAATATTAGAAAAAAATCAGATCTATACTTTTACTTTTAGAACATAATGCATGGTACAGTGGAGTGAGCAATGAACAGAGTGAAAGAACTTGGATTCATATCATACCTCATTTGATATCTATGTGATATTGAGCACTCCTTTTGTCCTCAGTTTTCTTATTTGTAAAATGAGAAAATTGGCATAAAGCATCCAAAAATCCCACCTACTACTAAATATATAATCCTAGGATACCAAATAATTGGCATTGGATATTTTTAATTCCAAGAAGAAAATCCTATGGAGGACAGGGAAAAATCTATTTCACTATCCAAAACAAGTTAGGAATGAATTATTAAATATGAAGAGGTACATGAGTAAAAATAATGATCCTATCTAGTATGATGCATTACAAGTATATGCCATATTTCTCTGATATAGATTATTTTCTAGAAATCCATCCTTACTACTCAGTGTTATCCACAGTTGAGACCAGTTGCATTTTCTCTCTTATATTCTAAAATAAAATGCAAAATTGTCCCACAATTGTATTTGTTCTTTCATTTTTATAGAATATTGCATTCAAAGAAACCCATACCACAAAATAAACACAACACAATGTACATAAAGGGGAAAAGGGAAAGGAATTAATGTCACACACACAAATACACATATGATATATACATATATAAAATGTGCATATACACACATGTGATGTGTTCTTTTTTAGATGTTAATTTTAAAACTATATAGTTCATTTCAAGTAAATAAATCAGTTTTTAATCATATTAAAATTTATTATCTGAATTGTAAAGATGAAGTCATTTCCCTTTTGAAAATATAATAATAGCTAAAAATATGCATAGCACCTTAAAGTCTGCAAAAACTTTTGTATATCTTATTTTATTTGATCTTTAAAGAAGTCCTCTGTACCTACAGTAGGTAAGAATTAGTATTATCATTTTAAGTTTAAGAAAACTGAGGCTGAGAAACTAAATAATTTGTTCAGGTTCTAATTGTCATATAATGAGAAAGAGTCCAAATTAGAATTTGAATTCAGCTTTTTATGTTTCCAAATCCAGTGCTGTATTCTCTATGTTAAGCTGCCTTCCAGTACAGTATACCATATCTAAAGCCTGCATTGAATAAATTTGCACTCTCACCCACACCCACCCATACACCTACAACCACACACATGCGCACAAACAGCAAAGCAAACCCTTCAGTAGTCAATTTTTATCTCTTATAAAATTTTGCAATGCTCAAGAAAAGCATTAAATCAACTTAATTCTCATTTTCTCAGTAAGTAATGTACACTTCCTGAATGTAGAGTGGGGAAACCATTCCACTTATAATCTCTATTTTGTTTGGAATATATATTCAAATCTGGCCTCAGCCACTTCCTAGCTGTGTGATCTTAGGCAAGTCACTCAACCCCCATTGCCTAACCCTTACCCCTTTTCTGTCTTGGAATACAATGTTGATTCTACACAGAAGGTAAGGGTTTTAAAAATCAACCTGGACTTATATATTGTCATTTTAGTTTGGTTTGTTTTCCAACTTATGCACTTATAAACTGGTCGAGAATGAAAAACTATCAGCCATTTTCTAATAAATGAAATAGGTAAAAGATATACATATATACATGCACAGATAGAAAAAAGTCTGATTAAAAAAGCAAAAAAAAAGTAAGGATAAAAACGAATATCAGCAAATGAGAAAATGGTAGATATTTTATAGGGAATAAAATTGCAGCATCATTCAGAATAGCTGAAGTCTATTTCTTAAACATATACCATTTCCACCTTCTTTAGTTATAACCTTCCATATTGATAGTATTCTTACATAGTAACTCTGTATTCTTGGGGCAATTATATAAAATGGATATTGCAGCAATTTTAATCCCCATTTTATAGATGTGAAAATTTGAGATCACACAGTTAAAATTATTTTTGTGTGGCCATAAAATCAAGGTCAGAGGCAATTTTAAGAGTTCTGTGCACTTCCTATTTTATCATCTGCCTTTCAGAAAGTTACCACATATATCTAAGATGTTTAAAAATTCAGATGCTCTGGGCAAATTTTTCTATTATCTCATTTTTATTATAGTAGAGGTATTTCTTGATTAGAGTCCTGAAAAAAGAGGACTCTAGAAACCTAAACTGGTAATATATACCTTTGAGTTAAAGGACCTAAGTTCAATTATTATCTCTGATATTTACCAATTTTGTGATATTGGCCACGTCATTTCATCTCTCTCATTTTGTTTTTATTATATGAATAATTTATGGATTGAATTGGATACCTTCGAGAGTCCTTCATTGTTCTCAATCTAAGACACTTTGACCATTTATATTTTAAAATATACACATTTAGGTAATAGAAACATAAAATAAGAGGGGAAAATGTGTACTTAGAACCAACTTATTTGACATCAAAATCAAGCTCTGCAATTTCTGCAATTAATATCTACCTAACTTGAGGCAAGTGACCTCCAGGAGCCTAAGGTTCTTCATTGGCAAACTAAAAGATGTTGGATTAGATGACTTGTTAATTCCCTACTCAAATCTAGTATTTTAAGAATAATTTCTTATCTTTCTTTCACTGTCTTATACAAAAATAGGAAAGTCTCTAAAATATTTTGTAATTTTATTCTAAGACCAATAGAATAGGAATTTGTATATTTATACTGAAATAAAAATAGAATTGTATATCAAATTATAAGTCTATTACATATACTCTGATTTTCTTCTTAACACAAATCTGATAAAACAACCTGTCACTTTCTAAAATATCTGGATTATCTGGGCTTCTTTTTTATTTTTTCTGAAAATTAAAAGCTTTAACAATAGCCTCCCTTTTTTCCCTAGAAAAATAATTTTTAAAAAAACCTCTCAAACAGATTTGTCTATTTTCTGAGTAAACAAATTAGTCCAATAAACGAATAACTTTTCCACGGAAACATTTCATTTTTTGGGAGAAAAGAAAAGACAAATTTGGGATGACAAAATAAGTAGCCCAAACTCTCTTTCAGATCTCCTCTTTTTGTCTTAGTTGCTTTATCTATAAAATGAGGGTATTGGCCTTGATGACCTCGATATTCTCTTCTGATTCTATAGTCCTTTCAACTCCTATTCCTGTATGTCAAGTAGAACTCAGCTACCTGTAAACTGATAACAATGGAGACATATTCACTCATATATTTCTTCCTTTTAATAGACATTTCCTCACTGGGATGGTGGATGAAAGAGATTGTTATCAACTGGAGATTGTGCTCCAATAATATTAACCCAGGCAACATGGAAGCCTCAAGCATAATATCCCTACTGGTATCCTTCTGTGACTGGCAGCAGTAGCTCCCTGGACCCTTCAAAGCTAAGCCTTTGAAGACTTGATAACAATATTTGAAAAAAAATTGGAACTTATCAGAAATTACCCCTACTTTCCCTCTGAAAATGGATCTAGTAGACCTTATTCTTATATTTCTCCAATCTATAATAGGACTGTGCTTTTATTTTATTTTTTTAATTCTTCCTTTTGCTTCTTTTATGACTACAGAGAAAGATGCAAAACCTCATGTGTGAAACCTCAAAAGAAAATTTTTAAATCTTTATGTAACAAGTAAAGGTATTATTTACATATTTATATTAATGAATGAATTAATAATAGTTTAAATTATGATTATGTATTTTGTCATTATAAGCAGAGAATAATTTCCATTTTTAAATTAATATAATCTCATTTCATAACTATAACTAAAATGTATAAACTTTTGTAGTTACATATGTACATATAAATATACTACATTATTTCTGTATTACATATATACACACATAATATATAGATATAGATGCATAAATTTATTTATATTGATAAATACAAAGGAATGCTGAAAAATGTTTAACAACTGGCTATGGAAAAAAAAGATACATGACATGCTTTTAAGTTTATTCTACATTATAATAACATCTCCCCATCACTTTCTAACATTGAGAAGGTCAACAAAACAATAAATCAAGTCCTGGTTCATAGTATTTTTCAATTTCCAGGTATAAATGTTGACCCTGAAAATTTAACAATTCACACCCTTTGTAGAGTATAAGTTGGTTCTGCATGTGTGTGTGTGTGTATGCACATTCTATAGAATATTGCTATTATTATTTTTGTCTTAGTTTTAATCCTAATGAAGGCAGGGAGATGATTTCATATGAGAAGTGTTGTTTGTGATTTCACCCACATGGAGAATTTGATCCACCAAAGTTGATGCATAATTCATCCATTAACAGCGTTTAACAAAACAAACAAATACAAAATTTGAAATCATCTATCAAGTCAGCTCTGAATCTTCTCTTTTGACTAAACATCCCCAAATCCTTCAACTTATAGTCACTTAGCATGTACTCAAGGCTTTTCACTGTACTTCATGCTTCATCTCAATATTTGACTTGTCTACTTTGTCTCTAAATGAGATGCTGAAACCTATAGAAAGGTACAGGTTTCTAAATGTAGTCTAACCAATTCACAGAATAAAATAATTATCACTTATACATTTCTGTAATTTCTTTCATTTTTAACAAAGCCTTTAATTTCATTAGTTTGTTTTATTTTGGATAACATGAAATTCATGAAAATGTTTAGATATTTTTTCATGAAAACTTCTAATTGTAGCTCCCCCTTTTTATACTTGTGAAGTTGATATTTTCAAAAATAAACTATAAAGCATTTTTTATGAAAGAAGGCTGAGGATACAAGAAATATAGAGTTTAGTATGACATTTCCTTGAATAAATAAATGGTTTAAATAAATAAAACCTCTTACTTTCCATGTTAGTAACAACTCTAAAACAGAAGAGCAAGAGTTAGGCAAACTGGATTAAGTGACTTGCCCAGGATCACCCAATTTGAAAATGTCTGGAATCAGATTTGTACCCTGTCTTCTCAACTCAATGCCTGGCACTCAATCCACTATGCCACCTAGCCCACAAATAAAGGAATTTTCAAGTAAATATTAATTTTATACTATTTTCCAAGAACCATGAAATGTACTACAGATTCAAATACTAAAAAATGAGTTTATATGTTTTTAAACCCTTAACTTCTGTGTATTGACTCCTAGGTGGAAGAGTGGTAAAGATGGCCAACGGGGGTGAAGTCACACAGCTGGGAAGTGTCTGAGGCCAGATTTGAACCTAGGACCTCCCGTCTTTAGGCCTGACTCTCAATCCACTGAGTTACCCAGGTGTCCCCCGAGTTTCTATTCTAAAGAAAGAATGACACACAAAATTAATGAAGAAAACTTGGGAGGTGAGGTGGAGGGAGGAAGAAGAAAGAAGAAAATTACAAATCAGGAGTGTTCAGGGAAGAGAATAGGGAAGGAAGTATGATTGATTAAATCATATTCTATTTTTTGACAATATATCTTGAGTAATACATTAAATCTAGACCAATATACTAAAAAGAGCCTTAACTTGTATACACAATAGGCCTGGTTCATATTGCCCTTATTACTTACTACCTCTGTGAGTTTAGGCAAGTTTCCTAACTTCTGAATAATCAAGGTGTCAATTGTAAATTCTGGTGGTGTGATTCATTGGTCTTTAAGGTTCTTTACAAAGCTAAGTCTACTTAACTTTGAGAATACTGCGAGTAGGATATCAAATTTCTAATACATGTGATTGTAATTCCTTTTAATTCTGCTCAGGAACTTGTTGCTATAACTGAAAGCACTCTACTAAATTTCAATACCTGTAAAGAAATTCAGTATGGCACATTTTTAAATAAAAGATTTGTTTTAAAGAAATAAAGCAGTTAATTTTATAAAGTTTTATCTTCCATGCAGCAAATGTATATTTTTGTGCTGCTCATATGTCTGGCAACAGCAATGACAGCCTCTTTGTCATATCCCAAGTTTGATGGTTATCTTCTCATATCAATTGTCCTTGACAGAATTACCTCTTTAACGTAAGTTTGAGGGTCCAAGCCTGCTCCTTCTAGATGATATAGAAAGTTCTATGGAGAAAACAAATCTTATTTTCATCTTGTTAAAAAGAGGAAGGAAATAGGAGAAAGACATGGCAGAGAATACAAGGCAATGATGGTTAATTAGTTTTCCTGTCATTCAGAGTTGATCTGGAGATATCAAACTAGATTATCTATCTTCTGTATCTGTATCATTAACAGTATCTCTATCTCTATCTCTATATCCCTTTAATCACTAGAGAAACTGGTTGGGAGGATGGTCATTTTAAATCATCAGGGTAGTTGGATTTTTAATATCATTTTATAGGATTATATCTTTAATGGTGCTTAGTTAAACTTCAGAAATTTTAACCCATATATTTTCAAAATTACTAATGATTCATAATTACTCCTAAGAAACAGTATGGAACAATGTAAACAGCCTTAGATTTGGAGTCTGAGGTTCCTGGTTTGAATCCCAGCTGCCAATTCTTTTCTATTTCTGTGACTTTGGGGAAGTCACTTTACTTTTCTTGACCTCAATATCCTTAATCTGTAAAACCATGAACTTGCATTTCATGGTCTCTAAGTTCCTGATGAGATCCAAGCCCATGGTGTGATCCTATGCCCTGACTTCAGAAATGAAACCTTTGATCCATACATGTATTGTGGTGGGAGTTTCTGGAAATGACAGCTATTTGATTGGTGTCTTCTAGAAACTCCAATATTAGTCATTCCATAACTTTTGAAAGCTTTAAAAAAATCAGTGTTTTGTCTATAGAAACTCAAAGTGACTTAGTGTTGGTTATAACACTCAAAGTTGAAATGATTACCACATTCAAAAAGGCTGACAACTTGAACTGTAGGCTCAGAAGCAGCAGCTACAGGCAATAGCCCTGAGGACTGCTTCAGTCTCTCTCCTACACCTAGACAGCCTCCAGGCACTAGATAAAAGTTAGAGAGGCAACTGTAGCAGTGCCTCTAGGCTAATGTTTCAAGCTCACCCATCACACTGATGTTTGCAGTAAGAGTTGAACAAGAAGAGAAAAGAAAACAATTTTGGCTGGCTATTCATGGAAAAGTAGTATGGCTATAAGTCTCATGATCCTAGGGGGCTGTGTGTGTGTGTGTGTGTGTGTGTGTGTGTGTGTGTGTGTGTGTGTGTTTGTCTGTCTGTCTCTATCTCTGTCTCTGTCTTTGTGTGTGTGAGAGGTAACAGAGTGACAGATAGAGACAGATACATTGAGATACAGAGACAGTGAGAGACAGAGAGACTTATAAAGAGAGAGATAGAAAAACAGAGAGAAAGAGATAGAGTGATAGAGAGAAGAGAAGACAAAAGAAGACAAGAGAAGAGAAGATACTCTTGGGAAGTTTTGTGAAAGCTTTGTGTCGCTTGGGAGCTAGACAGGCTGAGCTTTCATTATCTCATGAGCTAGAGAAATTCAAAGAACTCCCTACCCTTGCCTTCATGTAGTTAGAGCTTCCCTAGCAACTTCCTTTTATAGGCTTTCTCTTTCCCTACATATCATGAGAGTGTGACTTTCTTTTCAAATTCTGACATGAGAGAAATTTTAGATATCAAGGGAAAAATGGAAAATAAAAATGACCATGCCTTGCTACCTTCTTATCCTAATGCTATTATCAATTTATGATTTTATTTATGGAGAGATATTCACATAGGTCACTGAGTTACCTTTCTATTTTCATAGTCATAGGATCCTTTGTAGTATCCCTAGATTGTAACCACTCTCACCTTGCAGAGTGTCCTCCTAAATATCCTTATAAAACTAATGTTCATGACATCCAACCAGCGAGCCAGTAGGAAAAAAATAATAATAAGAAAAAAGTAACAAAAATAATTATAAAACACCTCCCTTTCGCTTCCCCCAGAAAATCTATGGGTTCACTTTCATACAAACATACATAGCACAAAGAATAAGAATGGGCATAAACTTAGAGTACATTCCTATTGAGGAACACATGTCTTTTATCTGCCATATCTTTTATCCCTTTAATCATCATGCTGCTCCTCCCTAGGTGCTATGCCTCTTTTTTGTATATCATTTATGTAAGATCCTTGGTTCCTTTCAGAGATTTACTCTTGATGGTTAGGGCTACTTTTCTCTTCAGGCCATAGTTTGCTCTCTTTTTTGCTTATTGTGGTGCTGCTTCTTGAAGCTTCTTGCCTGGAATGGCTCAGTATAATTTTTTGTACATTTGTTTATTTTTTGGCCTTGTAATTATTTTCCAGATTATATGTCAATACAATTTAAATCTTCATTTTCTCACATTTTGCAATCCATATTCTTTCTCTCCCACCTTTCTCCCCTCCCCAAGAAGGCAGGTAATATGAATAGGTTGTACATGTATTAACATATACTACATAATTCCATGCTCATCCTGTTGGGAAACAAGATATAACCTGCTTACATTAGAGAAAAATTAATGGAGGAATAAATGAAGAATGGGATATTTCAATGTGCATTAAGACTTCATCTGTTCCTTCTTTGGAGGTGGATATTCTTTTCTGTCATGAGTCCCTGGGAGTTATCCTGGATCCTTGCCTTGCTGATAATAGTTTAGTCATTCACAGTTGATCATCATGCTTTATTATTGTTATTGTGCACAGATTTCTCCTGAATCTGTTCACTTCACTCTATCTTTTTGGTATTTAATCATTTTACTCATTTCTGACTTTTTATGATCCCATTTGGAGTTTTCTTGATAAAGATACTAAAATAGTTTGACATTTCTTTCTCTAGTTCATTTTATAGATGAGGAAACTGAGGCAAAAAAGGTTAAATGAATCACCCCGGATCATTCAGCTAATAGGTGTCTGTGGCCAGATTTGAACTCAGTAAGATGAGTCTCCCTGATGGCAGAGTAAGTATGAGGAGGTCTGTGACCCATGTGTGTTATAGTGGGTAATGATTCAAAGTCAACCAACTAACCCCTTGGCAATCTGAAGCAAAGCTATAGGTACAATTGGTCCACGTAAAGTGTTGGAATGCACAGGAAGTGGCTAAAAGGCTTTAAAAGTAGCAAGAACTTTCTGTGACCAGCTCTTTCACCTTCAACTTGACCTTGAAGGAGCTCTGGCTTGGGACCTTGGGCTGCTCTTCAATTTTTCTTTAGGACTACCTTGTGGGTGAGTAAAAAAGACTGACTCTCTTTCCTGGTTTTTCTGAGAGGTACTAGCCATCTTGGAGGAAGCCTCATGGCTAATATTCTTGTTTAATTTACCTCCGAGCCCCTTTTGCTGGGGCCTTTGAAGCCCTGCCAGGTTCAGAACTGGCTGGAATAATTATCTTCTCTCTCTCTGATTTCCTTACTTTCACTCTTTTTCTTTTTGTAAATAAACTACCATAAAAAGTCATTCTGACTTGAGTAATAATTTTGGTGACCACATTTTTATATATTTAGTATATTTAGTACAACCTTTAATTTTAATTTAATTTAATTTTAATTTATTACTATTGTTATTATTTTATTATTAATAATAATTGTTAATTAATTAAATTTAATTTTTAACCCTTACTATATCACCCAAATATCTTAATATGGCTTATTATCATTCCCTATCTATATTTCTCTTTGTCTAGAGAATGTATCTCTGCTACTTGATTGGTATGTTATATCTTACTGGGAAAGTAGGTCCACTACCATGGTGAGTGAGATGAAAGTCTTTTCTTTACTGTGTTCTACCCCACCCCATAAGTATAGGGTAAAACTCAACCAATTCGAACTCAAACTTGAGGGATAACAGAGTTTAGCAAGTTACTTTTTAAAAATAAATTATAAGGGGAATGACAATGCTTCTTCCACTCAATGGAAAACTACTACATTCATATTCTCCACCTCATGTTCAAATGAAGAGAAATTCACATTTTATATAGAGGTTGAAGAGTGGTCACTCCTAATAATTCATGATTTCTGGCATCATATTTCGCTTTACACTTAGTTTAACACACTTTGTTATCTGTGATTACATCCTGATCTGGAGAAAATCAGTTTGTCAGAGGCAGTTTAGCTAGGCTTTTTCATTCCAGTACCAAATCATTCCCTCCCAACATTTGTTCTAATAATTTTACAATGTCATTTTCTAACTTAGTAATGTAAGATTTTTCTTTTCTAGAAAGGAGATTGAGTTATATCCTTCACTCTGACTCACTCTTTGTTTACTCTAGATAAGCTTAAACTAAGTTCTATAAGTTAAAATAAGACTATTATAGTATTGGTGAACCTTGTAGAAATCACATGCCCAAACTGCACCCGCTAACCCCCTATGAATCCCCTATGTTACCCCAGAGAGAGGACGGAGAAAGTACTCTCATTGGTCCCCTGTACAGAGGGGTGGGGCATACAAAAATGGCCTTAGGCACAATGGAGAGGGGGAATAGAGCAGCCCCTCCATGCCACCAGGGAATGTGTGTCACATCTTTGCCAATACGGAACTATAAGGACACAAAATTTGTAGGGGGCAGATTATCCTGCTGCTGTTGCCAATATAAGGGAATAGATCTGTTCTGTGCTGATTATGCCTATTGCAGGGTACCATACCCTCTAAGAGATTACTAGGATATCCAAGAAAGAGAGGAGTTTTTCACCTTGGTTATTAATAGATATTTTTAGTGTTAATTAGGTTATCTGGGGGAGTTTACTCACAATAAGCCACTCCTTGGCAGCAGCAGGACATGATTGATCCCTCCACACAACCCCAAGTCAGGCCAAATATTACAAATAAATAGAACAAAAGGAATGGCTTAGGGTCACATACAAGTTTTCTCATTGGATAAGTTGAGTTTCTTTTGTAGTTTGCATTTTCAAAATAAAAAAATTAGATTAAAAATCTTTTTTCCAGATTATCTGCTGATATAATTTTAATAATTAATTTTGACATTTTGTGATGCATGTTCTCTACTCTCTCCCATCCATCTACCCTCCATAACATAGCAGATAATATAATATAGGTTGTACTTATCATAAAATACACATCTCCATGTTCATCATATTGTGAAAGAAGACACATATTGCTTATACTAGCACTGCTGTTTACATTTCCTCAAGGTACATTACATTCTCTATAGAGTCATGGGTCATATGTTCACTCTGGCTACAAAAAAAGTGCAATTTTGAATTTCTATTAAGCAACCGTTTTATTACATGTAAGCCTAGGAAACAAAGTAATCACTTAAAATGAATTTTAATTCTTCCCAAGCCCCAAATAAAGCAAGAAGTTTAAAATGAGTAAATCACCTACAAAATGTTCCAAGGAGAGAAAAAAGGGGTATCACCAATCTCTCTAGTTAGATTGAGTTGGAATAAGGTTGAAGAATTGAAGTACTTCAAAGTTTTGGCTTCAGTTGATTTTGATGCTTGGATTTAGGACCTATAACATCCACTGACAACCTTCTATCTTCTCTCTCATTGGTGCATAGTCCTGCACCTGATGGTCTTCCTATCTTCCTCACTTTCTCATGGTTTAGCTTCTTTCTACCTATAAATCCCTTCCTAAGATCTCATTCTACAGAAGTACGGGTAGTCTGCCCCTGGGTCAGATCTGAAGCCCCTGGGAACTTGGGGAATAGGGTGTGAGGAAAAGACACTGAATGCTAGCAAACAACCTCTCCTCTTCTCTAATGTGAGGCCATCCCTTCTGGAGTAGTTTAAATGGTAGGTTACAATACTGTATTCAAATTTCAAAAAGCCTTGTGCTTTTGAGAAACACTATTTATATGTCAGAGGCAGAGTGCCATAAATTGAGCTAGAGTAATCCCTAACAGAACTTTTTGAACTCATCCCTAAATACCTTCTGAGGCATGACTATTGTCAGAAGTCACAGAAGCTTGACAAAATTATTCATAATTTTCCCTTTGACAACTCAAACTCAATAGTTCTAAAAATCAAAATCCTCATCTCAGTGTGGCACGGTGAGAATAGTAATTAATTTGGGGGATAACATATACTCTTTCAGAGTGGTGTCTCTTTCTGATTTCTCTTTGTGTCCTCAGATTCTAGTGGAGTGCCTACTATATAGTGAATGTTTAATAAATGCTTTATTATCTCTAAATCAAATTTGAGTTCACAATCTCATGTTTCCAGGCCTATTAAAAATCAAACTTCCTATGTGAATTCATGAGAATTCTTCATTCTTTCCCATGTATGGTTGATATTTTCACTTCTTTCTGATAGGATAGGAGATTGCATTATTTTGTGGTACTATTTTATGGCTATTATATTTTTCTTTTCCAATTTGCAGAAATGATTTGAAGTATCATATGATAGATGAATTTGAATATTTTATTTGTATTGTGGGATGAGAAAGATTTTAGTAGCTGAATTTTCAAGGGAAGCCTTTTGTTTTATTAAGAAGTGACTATACTAAAATATTGATACTTTCATATCATTGTCACTTCATTGTTGCTGTTTTATAAAACAATGGGGATTTTTTTCATCATGCCTCAAAGATATAGGCATTCATCAGATTATGATTAGCTAAGGTCAGGCTTGTAGCTACAAATAACATCTACTGTATTTGATAAATATGGTAATAAAATAACATGAACCACTCAGTGTGATGTATGATCTAACTGCACATACTTTACTCAGCTGTTTTGCTACGTCCTTAACTATTGCAGAAGTCATGGCACCATTGTGATAATAAAGAGCTCTCTTATTGAATTCATTAATTTATTTTCCTGATATTTTATTACACAGTCAAAAAAAGATAAGCAATTGGCTACTTGTATTAATAATGTCATTGAAGTATTTGCTAAGGATTCTCTACTATGTTTCATCAGTATAGATCACTTTTAATTGACTTTATAGTTCATTAAAAAATATAGATTAAAGACTATTTCCCCAAAATTCCCTTAAACTAAAAATACTCATCCAAATGTGATTATACAAAAATGATTATCTCTGTGAACTTTATGGTTCTGATGCCAGATGGGTTTGAATAATATAAAACGATAAGTGTAGATATCATAAAGTTATATTTTTCTACCATAAATAATAAAGGATTATCATTTGATTCCTAATATAAGCTTGACCTCAGAAATCATGAAAACTAGCATCTTACCACTGAATAGGTTAGAGTTTATATTAAAACATTTAAAGAATAGAAAATATATATGTATATATATATATATATATACACACACATATCAGTAATGGAGTCTATTTTCATTGCTGTGATTTTAAAATAATTTGGAAACTCATCAAAATATAAAAGGATCAACAGAGACAAGTATTTAGAATTTTCCTTTGGAAGAGAGAGTTAAAAGTGAGAGAAGCTAATTATACTTCCCACAGTGCTGACATTTATTATGTAGTAGTCATTAAATTATAATATTTAAGGCAATTTATTTAAAACAAGGAATAAATATAGAAACATATGTCCTTGTTATTTGGCCTAAAATATTCATTTGATGAATTTGAATATTAAAAGGATTAAGGTTATATATATTCATAGTCAATTATGCATGCACATATAGATGTATCAATAATACATGTATGTGTATGTATACTAGATATTTAACCATTTGGATAACAGATGAAACAATTATATCAATGGGGAATAAGGGTCATACTAAAATTACCTTCTAGACATAAACTTCTACCATCTACAAATATATAAATTTTTTATTCTTTCATACATGTTAAGAGTGATATTTCAACCCACCATTTTTTGTTTATTTGTTTATTTTTCCATTTATTTCATTTGTTTTGAATTCAGGTCATTTGAGAGTCAGCAAAGAGAAAGAACTTAAATAAATGTGTCTCTAAGCTTGACTCAGAGAGTGTCTGCCTATCATTTTTCAAATATAAATATAGCATAAAAGAAAGTGCTTTGGGTTGGAGTCAGGAGACTCAGTTTCAAATCTGGGCACTTGCACTGAAATGCAGCATTAATGCCCTTTAAATGACCACTAAGTTGATATCTAGTCTTTCCACTCTGGGCTAGGCTCTTAGAGTTGTGATGGTGTGGTCTGAGACAATACGGAAGCAGGTAATTTTCAAGTCAATGAAGAGAAAAAAACATGTCTCCATCTTGATTCACAACATAGGCACACAATGTCTGCCTATTACTTTTCAGATATAAGTATAGCATAATAAGAAAGTATTTGGGGTTGGGCATCTAGAGACTCAATGTAAAGTCTAGGCACTTTCATTCAAATGCAGCATAACCTCAAGTAATTCATTTCACTCATCAAAGCTTTGGTTTTCACCTATTTACTGTCAAGTGACCTGAGACAAAATGACAGATGGTAGCATGCTAAGATCAGCTCAACTGGAGACCTGAGGTAAGGAAATTTCAGAACTGGGAGAAGTCCCATCTCAGTCTAAGGAAAAAGAACATGTAGGGAGGAGCAATTAAACATCAGCCCTAACCCATCCTACATGGCCTGGGGTAATGAAAAGGTAAAATGGGGAATAGCCCTGAGAGGTGCCAAATGGCTTGAGGCAACAAAAAATAGCAGATCCTTGAGGAGCATTAGAGAGTAGAATTATACTCAAACAGACTGAGGTAATGAACCTTCAAAATAAGGAAAAGCTCAATTTAGGAGACAACAGAAAAGAAAAAAGAAAAAGAAAAAAGGGAACAAAACCAGCTTGAAGGAAAAAACAAACTCCTCCAGCCCTGCTCATAAGAACCAGGTAATCCATTCCATGAAAGTATACAATGAGGGATCCAAAGACAGATGAGCCTACTCCATAAACCTAAGAAGGATACACTGCAAGCTTGGAACAATGTTCCCTCTACCTCAGGAACAGAATAGAATCTCAAGAGATAAACAAAGGAAAAAGGAGGAAAAATAAAACTAGAAAAATGAGGGAGGAAAAAACAAATAAAAAACCTAAGCTTAGAAAATTACTTTAGTACTTTACTTTTTTCCTGTTGTTTTAGTAACAGGAAAGATCAAATTATATACTCAGAAGAAGATAACATTGGCAAAAAGGAAACATATGAAACCTCAAAGGAAAGTGAGAAGGGATGGCAGCCATCAAAATATCTTTTGAAAGAACTTGATAAGAAGTTTAAAGAATCAAATAATAAAAGAAATAATAAAAACATTCAGTAATTTGGATGAGCCAAATTGGAATGAGCCAAAATGGAAATGGAAGACAAAAAAAGAAAATAACTACCAAAAAAAAAAAAAAACTAGAATGGATGAAATAGAAAGGAGGGCAAAAACCAAAAACAAACACTGAAGTAAAAAGTGTCCTAAGAACTAGAATGGGACAAATGTAAAAAGGAACACAAAAGCTCAAAAAAGAAAATAACTTTCTTAAAAAGATAATTGAGCAAATGGAAGCTAATAATTTCATGTTATCAGGAAACAATAAAGAGAAAATCAAAATAATGAGAAAATGGAAGGAAATCTTACATGCATGACAGGAGAAAGAACTTATATGGTAAATAGATCCAGGAGAAATACTCTAAGAAACTTTGATTTAAAAAAAAAAAAGAGCCTAAAAGTCATATAACAAGAAGTCAGCAGGGAAAAGTGCCCTGTTATCCTTTTACAAGAGGGGAAAAGAGAACTGAAAAGAAGCTACCAATAACCTCACGAAAGAGTGCCTAATATATAACATTCCAGGACTGTTATAACAAAATTTAAAAAAAAATCCCTTCCAGACAAAGGAAAAAATACTGCCAACAACCAGAAATAAACAATCCAGATATAATAGAGCCAGTGTCAGAATTACACAAGATGGGGCTGATTCTGCATTAAATGACCAGAAAGCATGGAATATGACATTTGGAAAGGCAAAGGATCTAGACCTTACAAACAAGAATCACATATCTAGAAAAACTGAGCATCCTCTCCCAGAGCAAAACAAAAAATGAAATTTAATGAAATAGAAGATGTCCAGGTATTCCTGAAAATAAAAAATAAAACAAGCGAAAAGAAAATCTGATGACCAAATTCAACATTCAAGAAAACCATAAAAAATTAAATAGAAAAGTGAAAACTTAAAAGTTTAAATAAGGTTTAATTGAGTACATGAACACCTGGGAAGATAAGAACAATTAACTCTTATACTATGTTAACTTTTTGCTCATGGATAGGCTGATCCAGTATAATAAAAAATGACAGTCCTACCTTAATAATTTATCATTTCAGTGCTATACTAATCAAACTACCAAAAAGTTATTTCTTAGATTTAGACAAAGAAAAAAAATTCATCTACAAGAACAAATATTCAATAATATTAAGGGAATTAATTTAAAAAATATGGAAGTCTAATTATGCCACATCTCAAAGCATAAAATAAAGATGTAATAATCAAAAAAACAGTTTGGTACTGGCTAAGAAATAAAGTAGTAGATCAATGCAATAGGTCAGGAAATCAACTCACAGGAGTTAATGACCAAAGTAATATGATGTTTGAAAAACCCAAATATCCAAGACAAATTAGGAGAATATGAAAAAGTTTACCTGTAAGACTTATGGATAAGGGAAGAATTTATGATCAAATAAGAGATAAATAACATAATAAAAAATGAAAAATATTATTTTAATTATATTAAATTAAAATGTTTCTATAAAAATAAAACGAATGTAACCAAGATTAAAAAGGAAACAATCAAGTGGAAGGAAAATTAAAGCAAGTGTCTCTGAAAATACATCTTATTTTTTGAATGTATAAAAAATGAACCAAATTTATAAGAAAACAAAACATTTCCCAATTGATAAATAGGCCAATGTTACTAAGATGAAGAAATTAAGATGATCTGTAGTCATATGAGGAGATCCTCCAAATCACTATTGATTAGAGAAACATAAATGAAAACTACTCTGAGATATCCCCTTACACATGTCAACATGGAATCTAGAGACCCCAAACTTGTGTCCTGGTGGGATCCGATGAATCCCATGTTTTAGGACTAGCCTGTAAGTTGGAGACCCCAAAGCTTGGACTTGTTGTCTGTTCCCTTAAGAATCCACCCTGAAGGGAATCTCAGGCAAGCAGTTTCAGAATGATAATTGACCCTAAGATAAAGCCAAGTGACTCTTTAGCACAGTAGGCAGCACATCCATCTTGTAAGCTGAAGGTCTCTAGTTCGATCCCCAAAGAGGTGGACGTGGTACAATGGGAGAAGCTTCTAAGGCAAAAGGAGTCACTTAGCTTTACCTTAGGGCCCATGATACACATAATCTCTTTTTGTAGTGGCAAAGACTTGGAATCTGAGAGGTTGTCCATCAATTGAAAATTTCTGAACATGCTATGGTACATGATTATAGTGGAAAACTATTGCACCATAATAAATGATGAATAGGATGAGTTCTAAAGAAATTGGAAAGACATATGACATGATGCAAAATGAAGTGAGCAGAAAATAATTGTCACAAATTGTTGCCACGTGTAATTTTAAAAATTAATAGAAAAACTGAATAAGAATCATTGTAATCATTGAGAGAGATAAGACAATGAATGAATAATGATGCTTCCTCCCAACCCTAACTGGCTGTCAAACTGGAAAAACACAGAACCACTAAAGTAGTCAGCAAAATCAAATCTTTAATCAGGAAAGAGATATGTCCATAATAATTGGCTGCTACACAAAGCCAAGTGCCAAATACTATACAAAGTCAAACCCCTGGGGCTCTGGGGACAGTATCTCTGAAAGAATCACCTTGCTAGATGATTCTCTAAAGAATAATAGAACATAGAGGATTTTATCTACTTTGGAGATCTTATCTAATTTGGGGGATTTAAGCACATCAAACATACAATGACAGGTTGTAAGCAGACTTGGGAAAGAGGCTATAGTTAGAGGCTGGGGTATCCTGGAGTGGTCTGCTACAAAGGATACAAAAAGGATGGTTCTTGCACAGGTGCTGGTCTTCTTGGGAATGGATTTCTGATACAATGTGGGAAACCTCTAGGACAAAAAGAGTACTTACCATTTGATTATGTCTATTAGTCCCATCTAAACTGGGATCATTAAATACTTTAAGGTCTATAGTTAAGTCTGAAAGAAAGTAAGTCTGGGAGTCCCCTTAAGGCCTCTTCCCAAGGGACAGGAGCAAAACTTGGGGTTCCCAGATTTCAAGTTGACTAGGCTTGTATACTACTTACTTTCTTGTCAAGAATTATGGTAAGCATAATTTTGTCATAAGCATGACTTTGAAAATTAAAAAGAAGAGCAGAAACTCCATCCTTGCCCTGAAAGACCTCTTATGCTAGAAATAACATTTGAATTGGGCCTTAAAAAATAGGTTAACTAAAATTTCAGCACCCAGACATGGGAAAGAAAGAAGGAATTCCACTTAAAAGAAACATCTTGATTTAAAGCCTGGTACTTGCAACTTGCAGGTGATTGCTTGGGGTGCAATCCATGATCATACTTCACAGTCTTTCTGTGAGAATCGAATTACATCATATTCGTAATGCAATCAGTAAAGCACTAGGAACATAACAGGTGCTTAATAAATCCTATTTTCTTTCCTAGGCAAATCAAGGTTAAGTTACTTCTCTGTGTTCACTAAGCTTGTTAAATGTCTGAGTTCAATCTGAAATCTTGACTCTAGATTCATTGCACTATCCACTGAGCCATAGCTGCCTCACTATTAAGGACTAAATAAAACAGTTGTTGATGTATTATGGAAGCTTACCTACTCAAGTAAATCTGGATGGCAAATAGTTAACATTGTTAAAATTTGATATAAAATGGGGTAAATGCAAACTGCAAACTAAAATATGCAAAATAGTGCACTCTACAAATTTGACCTATTAATATACTTGTGAGAAAATTTTAGATACAATCTGCAGGATGAAAGTTGAATAAAATCCAAGGCTTAGGAAAACAGAAATATTTGTTTTTTATATAGTCCTAACAGATGCTAATACATAACTAAGAGTATTTTATAGCTCTGGTCAGGGAGGGCCATTCTTTCTTAAAGTAAGCTGCTTAACTTCATTTGAACAAGAACAATTGACACTTGCAAAAACATTTCACTCATTTCCATTATATGGAAATAAAGAACATTTAGTCAGTTTCAAGCTGGAAAAAAATTGAATTAAACTTTCTTCTAAAATGCTTTAGAGAGGATCATTAAGTAACTTTTAGTTTAGTAAGATAATTTTTTTTTTACCCAAGACTTGAGGCAAGTTTTCTAGTGCAGTTTTAAACTGGCAGCACTCTGATTCAGTATGGAATACATTTTTGTGTTTTAGTACCTTCCCTTTGGACTTAGAGACTATTTGTTAGACTATTTAACCAAGAGAAAAGTGCACTCCAGCTTCAGAATGATTTAGAAAGTGTGGGAATGACTTCAATTTACTCTTCAAAGCCCTTCCTTAAGTGAATGAAACTACCTGTGTTTTCTCTAATTCCTGACAGACAGAATGTGTACATTGTGATGTAAATCAGAGGTTAGTAAGTAGAACAGACTGAAACTCCTTAGAGTGAAACAGCAGAATGCTGGTGGTTCTCAAAGAAAAAGAGACTGAGAAATAGAGAGACAGCCCGAATAATGCAAAGAATGGCTATATTAGGCCTTTGTCTATTTAGACCTACACTGTAGGCTCAAAATGCTGTAGTTTTTCCTCTGAAGGAAGAGCAGTTTGGGTTAAAAATTAAATTACTCTACAGCCCCTTACCTTGTCATTGCCCTCTATAAAGTTCCCTCAGTTGAATTCATAGACAAAAGTAGCTCTGAGAAGCACGTGGGATAGAAGGTGATTGTATGTGTTTCCTAGCTTGACCAACCTTAAGCTTTGTGATTAAAAAAAATTGGTGGGGGGAAGGCAGCACTATTCTTTCCCATAGAATAACACTTTTATTTGTAACAAATAAGAAGACAGAGCTGATGGAAAGAAAACTGGCCTAATAAATGAGTTGTCAAAAAGTGGAATGGAATAATTTTAGGGGACATGGGATCTCTTTTCCATCACAAATCCTTTAGGCAAGGCTGACAAAAAATAAATGGCTGTAAAATACCAACTTAGCATTAAAGTTGGAATCCCAGACTAAGGGAACTTAAGAATTACAACCATTAAAAACTGGTTATGTGTTGACAACAGTGAATTGGTTCCCTCCCTTTGGAAGACTTCAAGAACAGACTGGATTAAAAATTATTAAGTATGAAAAAGGTATGTAGTTTTCGCTAATGGGGCTAATATTGATTTACCTTGAAATTTTCATATCCTATGGTCGTTTTTATACAGGTTGAACTATATATCCTCTAAGTACCAACATTCACATTCTATATAAACTCAAGGGCATAAGACAGTCCAACAAAGATGGCAGAATTGGAGGAAGTAGTACATACAGTTCTCCCTGGCAACTATTCAAACAAAAATTTAGCAACCACCAGTATAAAGAATTGGAGAGTTTGGCTATAACGTTCCAAAGGGCAAAGATTTAGGGTTACCCAAAATAACTTGCCATTAAAACTAAGTATTATCCAACAATTACTTCTTTTGAAAAAAAAGGCAATTTTTTTCCTCTTTATTTTAACATCAATCGAGCTTATAAGATCCCACATCCTTAGTAACAACTCATTTTTTATCTAGAAGTGGATGGTCATAGGCAGTATATTTGTGGAGTCCTAACTTCACTGTCACCAAATAAAATATATCACATATTGTATTTAAAACTTTTGAACATTTTTACCCATTCTTTTATGGAGCCAATTATAAAGTTCTTGCAATACATATTTTTTACTGCAACATCTCTTTGAAATCCCATATTTTCTTATTCCCTAGGGTCAATAAGTGTCCAAGATAGATAATAAAGTTTTACTTGAAGGCATTCTAATCTATGTCAGTTGGCAAGTTGGTAATTCTCTTTGGGGAATTCCTGATGTACTTTGACAGCTATTTACCCTCTCTTTATTCAAGTGTCTTCTGGGGACTGTTTCAGAGACCTCCACTCTTTGGTTTTTATGTTATCTTTCTGAAGGTATTTTCAATTTGCATAATTTCTGTTTTTAAATTAATGTAAATAATTATTTAGACAATTAAAATTATTATTCCCTTTCCAAGTGCCATACATTTTGCATGAGAGGACCTTTAAAAATAATGTTGCAGAACTGTGTGGTGTCTCAGTAGAAGGAGCGACAGACTTGGAGTAGGGAGAACCTGAGTTCAAAGCTGGCCTCAGATGATTTTGCTGTGTATGAATCTGGGCAAATCACTTAACCCCATTTGCCTAGCCCTTACTCTTCTCTTCCCTTGGAACTAATCCTTAGTATTGATTCTAAGACAGAAGGTAAAGGTTAAAAAAACAACAACAACCTAGGCATTCAGAGATGCAAAAGTGGATAAGAGAGTATCTTCCAGGCAAAAGAGATATAGAATAGAGGCACAAAGATAGGAGATTTAATATTGTATGTGAGGAAGATCAAGAAGGCAAATTTGGCAGGATGGAAGAGTATGTAATGGGGGTTTATATATAATAAAGCAGGAAAGGTAAGTGGGAGCCACGTTATGAAGGATTTTGTTAGGAATAATAATTGGATCCTAGACATAAAAGGGAGTCATTTGAGATTATTGATTGAACATCTGCTATGTATCCAAAATACCACTAAATACCAGGTATGCAAAAATAGATGCAAAGCAGTCTATGCCCCCATGGAGTTGACATTCCATCAGGGAGAAACAGTTATATATATATATATATATACATATATATATATATATATATATTATAGTAAAATCATTGGGCAAAAATAAGGACTAGATATGTGATTCCATTGGTATAAAGACCTTCCAGGCAAGGAAACTGGTCCTCTTAAAAACAAACAAACCAACAAAAACAAACTACTTTTTATCTTAGAATCACTACTAAGCATTTGTTCCAAGGCAGAAGACTGGCAAGTGTATGGCAATTGGGGTCAAGTGGCTTGCCCAGGGTAATACAGTTAGGAAGTATCTGAAGTCAGATTTGAAACCATGATGTCCCACCTGTAGACCTGACTCTCAATCTATTGAGCCACTTAGTTGTTTTCAAACTGACTTCCTCAGTGCATATTAGCACCTTCTGTTTATATTATAGACTGAGACATAAGAAATCCTCAATAGATGTGAAGAATCCATGAACCTAGATCAGTGGTTCCCAAACTTTTTTGGCCTACTGTCCCCTTTCCAGAAAAAAATACTTAGTGCCCCTGGAAATTATGAAACTATTTATTGAACTCAGAATAGAATGTAATACAAAAAAAGTGTGGTCATCACCGCTCTGCTGGATCGCTGCAGCACCCACCAGGGGACAGTAGCACCCACTTTGGGAATCACTGACTTAGATGAAAGAAACACACACACACACATATGTATAGTAATGTATCACATAATTAGTTATGTATATATATATGTATACATATGTGTATTACATAAATGTGTACATAAATATACCTGTGTATGTGTTGCATATATATGCATAGTCACATATTATTTTTTATTCTCCAAGTCACATTCATTTTCCCTAGTTGTTCATTTTCATTAACATTCTTATAATCACTCTAATTCTTAAAGTTCTATAGATGAAGATATCTTTATCTTGTTTTCTCTCAGCTTTGAAAGATCCCAGTTCTTCATAAATATATATTCAATTATTTCTTTTATTCCTTCATTATATTCCTGATAGTTTGTTGCATCATTAACTGTACACACTATTCTCTACTTCAAACAACTTTTTCATTTAATCCTCCAACTGCTACCTAGTCCATCCTGAATATGAAGATATCTTCAAATGGCTAAATGACTTTGGGAGAATTTCATACAATTCTTCAGAATTCTTCAGGGCTATCAATCAGATTTTATCATGGAATATTATATTTACAACTAAAAACATCTTGGGCCTATGAGTCAAACATTTTCTGGTAGATTTAAAAAACAAGGAGATCAAGTAATTTGCTCAGGATCACCAGCTAGTATATGAAATATGACATGAACTTAAAGTCTTCCTGACTCCAGTTCTAATGTTCTAGCTATTAGGTTACCTAGCCACATCAATGATAAGTAAAATACCATAATTGGCTTCCTACCAACTACTTTTCCAGCCAATTCCTCTTGGATGCTATTAAATTTTAACACTAAGACAATAAAAATATTAGCCATTGTCTTGTATCCTTGCTTTTCTTCTCTAATAAATGGGAGAAAATGCTTCCATTTATGTTGTGTTGGGTTAATTTGACAGCCTGTTGAAAATCATTAAGATCAAGAAATTTCATCAAGTGGATTGTTCTGAGGGGGACCTTTAGTGTGCAGCCAAAAATTCATTTTCCTTCAGATCATGTCCACAAGTAACAATTAAAGCATTATTGATTCTTGATGAAGAAAAGTAAATTCACAAGAAAAGTATAATACTTTTCTTTTTGGTTGAAGCACATCCTGGCAGAAATAAATGAAACTTTGCTGTTTAGTATTCTCCTTTGGCTGCGCTTCTAATAGTATAAACATCTATTACTCTTTGAAGAGAACAAAGTTATTGCATCTCACTTATATTTCTTCTTTTTCATCATTCAATTGTGTGTACATAATATATTCTATATATACAAGTATATATGTATGTATCTATGCATTTAAATAATACGGCACTCTTTTCTTTCCTTCTATAATCTATATCTTTTTACATATCTATTACATAAACTATTAATTTTAATAAAGATAAGTTTTAATAGCTTATATATACACCCACGCATATATGTAAATATGCACACACATATATGCCTATGTACAAATCTATACACATCTATGTGTATAGGTACAAACATAAGGATACATATGTACTTAAATACACATAGCTAATAAAGGATATATCTATAAGTATTTGTTTATACATATATACACAGGCTTATAAAAGCAAACAGCTTTAATAGCTTATCTCTCTTTCTATAGATACAGAAACAGAGAGACACAGGTGAAAGATAGTGATAAACTCATACATTTATCTTCATATGTTTGTAATTGTGTATATGAGTGGATTAGATATCTTATATTTGCAATATATGCATGCACACAAATACACATCTATTTGCATACATACACATAGGTATGCAAATACATGAATACCTTAAAAGAGTACTGACTTTTAAATATGCTATATCCTAATCTAAATCTGAGCCTAGCTCAAAAAGATTTGGGGGAGGTTCATTTTTGTGTAGATGATCTTGCAAATAAAGCCAGTCTCAGTGAATAGCATGGTCACCATAGAAGACTGAAATTTTGGAAGATCATTTTTGTCACACAAAGAGTTGAATTTTGGGTATTTGACACACTGTCATTCTCTGATTCTATCCATCTCAGACTCCTTAATTTGAAATCTCTACTCTGCCCCTTTGTTTTCCTTTTCTTTTTCAATCCCTTAGTTCTTTTTAATCTGAGTGAACTTAATTTAAGTCATAGTTATATACCATTTTCAAATGGAGTCATTCTTTTCCCAAAAGAAAAAAAATATTAAAATAAACTACAAAGGGATGTTAAGAAGATTCTGTATGTTACAGATAAACTTTTTGATTCCTGAAAGGAGTATCAGAATATTTTCACTTAATTGGATCATTGCATTGATCAGAAAAGTTGTCATTCACATTTTGCCATCATATAATATTGCTGTCACCAATTACAATGTTCTCCTAATTATGTTCATTTAATTTTCCATTAGTTCATATAACCCTTACCAGGTTTTTCTAACATCATCCTGCTCATCATTTTTATAGCACAATAGTATTCCAATGCAATCTTATACCACAATTTGTTCAACCATTTCCCAATTTGTTAACATTCCCTCCTTATCCAATTCTTTTCTATCACAAAAAGAACTGCTACAAATATTTTTGTACAGTAATTTCATTTCCTTAATCTTTGATTTTTTTTTGTGGCACAAATCTGGTAGATACATGACTGGGTCAAAAGATATGTGCAATTTTATAGCCCTGGGGGCATAGTTTCAAAATGCTCTCCAAAACAATTGTATCACTTCACAAATCTACAAACAGTGTATTAGTGTCCCTATTTTGCACATCTACTCCAACATTTGTCATTTGACATTTCTGTCATGTTAGGTAATTTAAAACATCTGAGATGGTACCACAGAATTGACCTTGCATCAACTGCATAATGATTAGTATTTGTTGGCAGCTGGGTGGCTAAATGGATTGAGTCAGACCCAGAAAAAAAGAGGCAATGGCTCCAAATCTGGTCTCAGACACTTCCAATCAGTGCAACCCTGGGCAAGTCACTTAAGCCCCATTGTCTAGCCCTTACTACTTTTATTCCTTGGAACCAATATTTAGTATTGAATCTAAGAAATAAGGTAAGAATTTAATATTTTTAAATCACTACCATTCTCATAAATTTCACTCAATTCTTTATACATTTGAGAAATGGGACCCTTAATAAAGCAAATTGCTATAAATCCCATTCCCCACCCATATCTTTTTGCTTCCCTTCTAATCTTGGCTAGATTGGTATTCTTCATACAGAACATATTATTTTGATAAAAATCAAAAGCATCCATTTTATATATCACAATGCTCTCTCTCTCTTTTGCTAAAATTTCTTATCAGTAAATTTAACAGATAAAGTTTTCCTTCATTTGCTTATGATATCATGATTTATGTCTCAATCATTTACCCATTTTTAAATTATCTTTGATATGGTATAAGATGTTTGTCTAGACCTAGTTTCTTCCAAATTGCTGTCTAGTTTTCCTAAAAGTTGACTTTGCATTTTGAGGTATAGTCTCAAAAAATGGATCTTCCAGTTTATCAAACACTAGATTATTTTGGACATTTATTGCTGTGTATTTTGTTCTTCACTTGTTCCACTTATTTACCAATATATTTCCTAAGAATTACCATATTGTCTCAATGATTAACACTTTGTAGTGTAGTTTGAAATCTGATGCTGCTAAGTCACTTTACTTACCAATTTTTGAATGTATTTCCTTGATATTCTTGATTTTTTGTTCCAGATGAAATTAATTATTATTTTTAAGCTCTATATAATATTTTTGGTATTTATATTGGTATATCACTGAAAAAAGCAATTAAGTTTAGGTAGAATTGTCATTTTTAAAATTTACCCATCCTACCAGTGAACAATTGATACTTTTCAAAATGATTAGTTTTGTTTCATTTCTGCGAAAAATGTTTTGCAATTGTGTTCACATAGTTCCTAGGTTTGTCTCAGCATGTAGATCCCCAAATATCTATTTTTCTGCAGTTATGTTATTTCTTTATTATCATGCAAAAACATTTCCATATTGGTCATTGTTATGATGTCACACTCACACAAAACCAAAAATCCCCAAATAATACTGTAACTACACTCATGTGAAAGATATTAAGCTTTGATTTGCATCCATCTCCATCAAACTCAACAGTTCTTCCTCTAGAATTGAATTGCATTTCTAAATACCAAAAATATTATATAGAGCTTAAAATTTTTTATTTATTGGTAGCAAAAAAGTGGAAAACGAGGGGGTATTCTGCTATTAGGAAATGGCTAAACAAATTGTGGTATCTGATGGTGATGGAATATTAGTGTACTGAAAGGAATAATGAACTGGAGGAATTCCATGTGAATAGGAATGCCCTCCAGGAATTGATGCAGAGTGAAAGGAGCAGAACCAGGAGAATATTGTACACAGAGATGGATACATTATGGCATAATTGAATGTAATGGTCTTCTCTACTAGCAGCAATGCAATGATCCAGGACAATCCAGAGGAATTTGTGAGAAAGCACACTATCCACATCCAGAGAAAGAACCGTAGGAGTAGAAACACAGAAATATGATTGATTACACAGCTCAATATGGATATGATTTTGATGCTAAAATATCACTTTATTGCAAATATGGAAATAGGTTTTGAACAATGATATATGTATAACCCAGTGGAATTGTTTGTCATCTCTTGGAGGAGTAATGGAAGAGGAGAGATCATGTAACCATAGAAAAATATTCTAAAAAATAAAGAAGACACTTATAGTTTATACAAAACAAAAGAAAAAATTCACAAAGGAAATCAAATTAAAAAATCTTATCTTCAGTCTGCATTCAGACTTTCAGTTCCTTCTCTGGTGGTACATGATCTTTTTTGTTTGTTTGTTTGAAAAGTTTATTTTTTTGAAAATTTTTATTTAATTAATTAATATAGAATATTTTCCATAGTTACATAGTTCATGTCCTTTCCCTCCCCTCAAACTGCCCCCCCCCCCACAGCTGACATGCCATTCCACTGGGTTTTACAAGTATCATTCATCAATACATATTTCCATATTATTGATATTTGCACTAGGGTGATCATTTAGAGTCTGTATCCCCAATCATATCCCCATCAACCCATGTGTTCAAACAGTAGTTTTTCTTCTGTGGTTGTACTACCACAGTTCTTCCTCTGATAGTGTTCCATCACCAACAGATACCACAATTTGTTCAGCCATTCACCAATTGAAGGACATCCCCTCATTTTCCAATTTTTTTGCCAGGTCAATGGTCTTTTTATCATGAGTTCATTGGGGATATCTTGGATCTTTGCAATAATGATAAAAGTTGTCATTCACAACTGATCATCATGCATTTTTACATTTATAGTAGGTAAGGATAGATTTCTATATCCATCTGAGTGTGTATTTTATTTTATCTTTGAGACAATTTCAATGAGAGTAAGGTTGAAATGTTATTGACCCCCTTCAATTCTCTTTTCCACTGTAACCGCCTTTCCTTGTGAATATCTTTTATGTGAGATAATTTCCCACATTCTTTCACTCCTTAATCACTTCTTTTAGTGTGTCCCTTTTTCTCAACCTTTATTTTTTGGAAACCTTTATCTTACATATCAGAATCAATAAGGTCTATTGATTCCAAGGCAGAGTAAGACTTAGGAGAAGGAGGTTAAAAATGTCTTCCCCAAGGTTACACAGCTAGGAAGTGTCTGAGTTGAACCCAGGACAATCTGTCTCTCATTCCACTGAACCACCTAGCTTCACCAACTCCTTATTTTTTTTTAGATAGTTAATTCATATTTTTGCCTTCTTTCTTTGTTGTACTTCATTTAGTAATGTTTTATGGAAAAAAGTTCCTAGGAGTTATAAGATATTACTATCTTCTCATAAAGTAATGACAACAGTTTAAACTTTATTATAGAGTCCCTTCTTACTTATCTTTTCCATTTACCTTTTCATGCTTCTCTGTAGTCTTTGTATTTGAAATTCAGCTTTTTTCCTTCAACTCTGGTCTTTATTAAGAATGCATAAAAACCTCTATTTCATTAAATATCCATATTTTTCAAGAAAAGTTGCATTCAGTTTTGCTGGGGTAATTTATTCTTATTTATCTACCTCCTTTGCCTTCTAATAGATTATATTCTATGTCTGTTCCTATAGTGTGGAAACTGATAAATCTTGTATGATCCTGACTATTTCTCCCTGATATTTGAATTATTTCTTTCTAGCTGCTTGCAGTATTTTCAACTTGACCTGTGAGTAGTTGAATTTGGTTATGATATTCTTGGGAGTTTTCATTTTGGGACATCTTTCAGGGAATGGTCAGTAGAGTGTTCTCTCTCTAATACAAAGGCTGTTACTTAGTCGGAACTGTGCCATCCAAACATTTTACTCCTGACAGGACACCATCTTTATGATCTCCTAAACAAGGCACATTCTAAGTGTGCCAGCACTAAGGTTTAAATTCTCTCTCTCTCAATGGATGATTGTGCATAATAGTTTCAATAATTACTGAAATTGTATTTGTTTGCATCCCTCTATCAATGCTTACTTTCGTGGGAAAACTGAATTTTGTAAAAGTGTATCTACATGCAAACAATACCCATAAATTATTGCAATCCCTCATTAAGTTGGTCAAAAACAATCAAAATCCTAAGGAACCTCAGATTAATATTCCAAGATATATAGGTACAGATTCATCCTCCTTCTATAGAATCATATCACTCCCTAATAAATCTTTCTGAATCACTAAGAGCCATTCTGAATGCAGCCTTATCTGTTATTAAAAGGTAATAAACTATGGTGTACTATTCAGTGTTGCCTTTTGCACTTTGTCTTATAATATTTGTAATCAATATTTAAACCAATCTAGAGTACTCACATAATAAACCATAATGAGTTGGAATTATTTATACCCATGTCAAAGCACTCACAGATGCTAATAGTAGTTTTTTATCCCCTGAGCTATAAAATAAAATCAGTATCTCCTACTGAGCAAGATAATCAGAGGGGTAGGAATATTAGCAAGACATATCATGAGTATTCGTATAGAAGAGATTGAGAGCAGAATTCGTTTCTATATAGTACAGGTAACTGCCATACATGACAGATGCATTAAAGAGGTGCAAAATAAAACTTAGTATTTGACTTGAGATGTAATAGGCCTTTACTAGAATAGAATTTAAGAGGAATATCATGGTATGAGTCAAGTTATGAAAGATGCTTCCCTAGCAAAGTGACAAAGATGACAAGAGATGAGAAGAGTCAAATTTGGAGAGGTTTTGAAAAAATAAGTGTGCTAATATATTGTTGGAAAAGATATGTGCATTAATAATAATTCTGGAAAACAACATCTTACAAGATTAAGAAAGTGGTTAAAATGTGTTACTCATAGACACAGAGATTTCACTGCTAATTATAGAATGTTGAACTAGGTATTTGATAAAAACACAGGCTTTTTTATTTTTTTATTTATTTTTTAAACATTTATTAATAATTATTTTTAACATGGTTACATGATTCATGCTCCTACTTTCCCCTTCACTCCCC
>NC_058134.1:246388682-246389475 GCF_016433145.1 Gracilinanus agilis
TTCTTTCCTTTTTTTTATTAGATTGACCAGTGCTTTGTCTATTTTATCTGTTTTTTCAAAGTACCAGCTCCTAGTCTTATTTATTAATTCAATAGTTCTTTTACTTTCGATTTTATTAATTTCTCCCTTGGTTTTTAGTATTTCTAATTTAGTTTTCATCTGGGGATTTTTAATTTGCTGACTTTCTAATTTTTTGAGTTGCATGCCCAATTCATTGATCTCTGCCCTCCTTAATTTGTTAATATATGCACTCAGGGATATAAATTTCCCCCTGAGTACTGCCTTGGCCGCATCCCACAGATTTTGGTAGGATGTCTCATCATTGTCATTTTCTTCAATGAAACTGTTGATTGTTTCTATGATTCCTTCTTTGACAAATTGGTTTTGAAGAATCATATTATTTAATTTCCAATTAGTTTTTGATTTTCCTGTCCAAGTGCCCTCACTAATTATTATTTTTATTGCATTATGATCTGAGAAGGTTATATTTATTATTTCTGCTCTTTTGCATTTGTTTGCAATGATTCTATGCCCTATAACATGGTCAATCTTTGTGAATGTGCCATGTGCAGCTGAGAAGAAGGTGTATTCCTTTTTGTCCCTATTTATTTTCCTCCACATATCAATTAGATATAATTTTTCTAGGACTTCATTCACCTCTCTTACCTCTTTCTTATTTATTTTTCAGTTTGATTTATCTAGATCTGAAAGAGGAATATTTAGATCTCCCACTAGTATGGTTTTACTATCTATTTCCTTCTTGAGCTCTGCCAGTTTCTCCTTTATGAATTGG
>NC_058134.1:246389573-246450147 GCF_016433145.1 Gracilinanus agilis
AGTATGGTTTTACTATCTATTTCCTTCTTGAGCTCTGCCAGTTTCTCCTTTATGAATTTGGGTGCTATGCCACTTGGTGCATACATATTGAGCAGTGTTATTTCCTCATTGTTTATACTGCCTTTAGTCAAGATGTAAGGACCTTCCCTGTCTTTTTTAATCATATCTATTTTTACTTTGGCTTTGTCAGAAATCATAATAGCCACTCCTGCCTTCTTTTTCTCATTTGACGCCCAAAAGATTTTGCTCAAACCCTGAACCTTAAACTTGTGTATGTCCACCCGCCTCATATGTGTTTCTTGTAGACAACATATGGTGGGATTTTGGTTTCTAATCTACTCTGCTATTTGCTTCTGTTTTATGAGCGAGTTCATCCCATTCACATTCAGAGTTATAATTATCAGTTGTGCATTTGCTGACATTTTCAAATCCTCCCCCATTCCTACCCCTTCTCCTTAAGCTATTTCCTTTAAAACCAGTGGTTTGCTATTAAGACCCTATCCCTTATCCCCTCCCTTGATTGACTTCCTTTTCTACCCCCTTCCTTATTTCCCCCCCTTTTTGTTTTTAAAGGCCTTAAGAGTTCCCTCCCCCTTCTCCCCTCCCTTTTTTTGTTCTCCCCACTCCCCTGCTCCCCTTGGTTTATCCCTTCTAACTTTCTCAGAAGGGTAAGATAAGAGTTTTATTTCCCAATGGATAGTATAGCTACTCTTCCCTCTCCGGGTTGATTACACTGAGAGTAAGGTTTGATTATTACCTCTTAATGCTCTCTTCCTCTCCTTCTTATAATAGTATTTGTCCCCTCTCCCTCCCATGCCCTCTTTGTGTGTAATAGAATATCCTATTTTCTTATTCGCTCAAGTTTCTCTTGGTGTCCCCTGCTATTCACCCCCTCTTTCCCATCCCCCATGTCATCTTAGATTATTTAGTGTTCCACCCTCACCCTGTGAATTATTCTTCTGATTACTCTAATAGTGAATATTATAATAGTACATAGAGTTCACTACAGAGAATTACACATAATGTTTCTCTACATAGGAATACAGATAATTAGATCTCACTGAGGCCCTTAAAAAGGCAAATTTAAAAATTATAAGTTTTCTTTCTTTCCCCTCTGTATCTTATTTACCTTTTCATGTTTCTCTCGATTTTTGTGGTTGGATATCAAACTTTCCATTTAGCCCTGGTATTTTCTGTGCAAACACCTGTAATTCTTCAATTTTGTTGAATGCCCATACTTTCCCCTGGAAATATATAGTCAATTTTGATGGGTAGTTGATCCGTGGTTGCAGGCCCAGCTCTCTTGCCTTTCTGAATATCGTATTCCAAGCCTTGCGATCTTTTAGCGTGGGGGCTGCCAGATCCTGTGTGATCCTGATTGGTGCTCCTTGATATTTGAACTGTTTCTTTCTGGCTTCTCGTAAGATTCTTTCCTTTGCTTGGAAACTCTTGAATTTGGCAATTATATTTCTGGGTGTTTTCTTTTCTTGATCAAATGTCGCAGGTGTTTTATGAATCCTTTCAATGTCTATATTGGCCTCCTGTTGTAGGACTTCAGGGCAATTTTGCTGAATTATTTCTCTTAGTATGGAGTCCAGGTTTCTATTAATTTCTGGTTTTTCTGGAAGACCAATTATTCTCAAATTGTCTCTTCTGGACCGGTTTTCTTGGTCTGTCACTCTCTCATTGAGATATTTCATGTTTCCTTCTATTTTTCAGTCTTTTGACTTTGTTTTATTTGTTCTTGTTGTCTTGAGAGATCATTAGCTTCTAGCTGCTCAATTCTAGCCTTTAGGGACTGGTTTTCAGCTATAATCTTTTGGTTTTCGGCTATGATCTTTTGGTTTTCGGCCATAATCTTCTGGTTTTCGGCTATAAGCTTCTGGTATTCCTTTTCAATCTGGTCATTTCTGGTGTTCAATTTGCTTATCAGTTCATTTGCTTTCTGAACCTCACTTTCCATTTGCAAGATTCTACCTTTTAAACTGTTATTTTCTTGCCAGATCTCTTCCATTTTCCTCAAAATCTCAGTTTTGAACTCTTCCATAACTTGTGAGGAGTTTTCCTTATTTGAGGAGGGTCCGGATGCTTGTTTGTTCTCCTCCTCTGTTTGCTCCGTTGTCTGGATTTTCTCTGTGTAAAAGTTGCCGAGTGTTAGAGACTTCTTTTTCTTGTTGTTAATCTTTCTCTTCTGAACTTTCTGAGCCTGGGTAGCCATTGTTAGCCCAGCAGCTTCTCAGGTTTATCCTTGCGCTCAGGGTCTGTCCGCGGTCAAGCCCCCTGGTGGATCCCCTTGCTTGATCCTCTGCTGGAGGTTTTTTTACAAGTCTCAGGGTGCTGCTTCCACAGTTGTACACCCGTCCCCGCTGGTTCCCCACTCAGGGTTTCAGAGCTTTAGCTTGTGGCTGTGTCTGCCTCCACCCATGCCTCCTCGGAGTCTGAGGTCTGAGCCTGCCTGAGCTCTGCTCCCACGCTCTGCGCCCTAAGCCCGCGCTCAGATTTCGGGTGCGTCCTTTGGCTTTTTGGGGTCCCAAATCTTGCTGCTCTCAGGAACAAGCCCTGGGGCTTCCAATGACTTGATGGGTGCCCCAAACTTGCTCTATTTCTTTTTAGCTGGCTTCGGTGCTATAGGTGTTGTGTGTGGAGGGGGTGGGGGTGGGGTGGTTGCTCAGCCCATGATTTAGTGAGAGCTGTTTCACCCCTTTATAGCATGGAAATGCCTCAATTCCATGTACCTTCCACGCTGTGTCCTGTTGTGGGGTTCCTCTTGTTTTTATGTCCCTTTGAGGAGTTTTGTGTTTTTCGGTCAGGAGAGGTTAAGAGCTGCTTCTCACTCTGCCGCCATCTTAACCCGGAACCAAAAACACAGGCTTTTGATCAACAAAATATATATTCTTTTCTATTGTGGCAAGGAATTGGAAACTAAGTAGATACCCTTCAATTGTGTGAGATGAATGAATGAACCATGGATTAATATAATTGAGTTTTACTATGATATTAGAAACAACAAATTGATTTAAACTTAAGTAAGTAGAACATGGTAAACAATGAAGACAATGACCTTATCAATGTAAAACGAAATAATATCTAGCAAGAAACAACAAAAAATTAATAATACAAAATTATAAAAAATGAGCTTGGCTACAAAGAAACTCTTCTCGCAATTATTTTGCAATGTAATGAGAGAGTTTCAAAAGTATAACACAACTTGAAATTTTTTCTTGGATTATTTATTATAGTTGATTTTTTTTTACCTTTTAATTTAAAATGTCTAAAAAGGAAATTGAGGTGAAGAAAAACAAAATAAGGTAAATCTGTTTGAAAATAGCATAGATAAGAATTAAACAAATAAGGGAGACAGCCATGAAATTCAGGACCTTTCTAGTTATTTACCTAGTTGTTCCTCAGAATTCCTATATACCAAATCAAGGACTTGGAATAGTATAGAGAGTATGAAATTTAGAGTAAGGGTGAACTGAAACAATTCTTTTGCTCCTTGTAATATGTTGTCTTCTTGTGTCTGTAGATGTTAAAGTGATAGGCATTGACTTCTTTACTTAGAATAAATGTATTTCGAGTATACTTGGAAGAGTCATTTGTGTTCCAAATTTTGATGAGTAAATAAATAATATCTTCATATGAGAATGTTAAGATGAGGTTTATTTATAGTGGAAAAGAATTTTCATCACTGGGGACTGTTTGATTAAATAATAATATATATTATGAGTACCACTGGCTTCCAGTTTTTCAGAGAAACTAGCATTTCAGTCAACTTATTTGATGTAGACAAATGTGTTTTACTGATAATACACAATCTTTCTATTTTTTTGTTTCATCCACCTTGTATTTTTAGGATGTTTGGCTTCTTTCAACTACACAAATAATTAGAAATACATCTTCTCTTTCAGGGATTCAGTCATTCTGCTGCTTCCTTTACTTTTAAGGCATCTGTAGCAACATTACTGGTTTTAGGTTGTCTTTACTCTGCTTTGACTCTTTTTATCACATTAATAATCTTGACTTTTGCTTTCAATTGCTAAAGAGATCTACAATTTCTTTTGTACTTCCCCCATTCACGGAATTTCATATTATGTGTTTCTTTTTTGTTGCCTTTAATTGGGTAACAAGACACTCAAGTTGTCTACTAGTCATATTAGGTAGATATTTATGTAGCCTTCTAATGTCTTCCTACAAATCATCAGTATTTCTTTAAAATCACTTTTATTGTACTAGTTATTTATTGTTCTTCCTAGTGATATTTCTTCTCTTCATATTCTCTTACATATACTGATTCATATAGGTAAAATATTTTTATGGCGTATATTGTGGGAGAATAATAATTAATGTTATAGAAAATGTTTATTTAAAAAATCTATTTTATTAAATGAGCTTGGTTACTGGATTCTTACCATCAAAAATAAATAAAAACATTTTTTGAATTTCTAGTCAAGCTATGCCCATCTTCTTTTTAAAGTCATTGGTGATATGGATGTATTTTTTCTTATTCTTTTATTACTTTTTGTGTAATTTCTAGAGTTTGTGTTGAGTGAAGCCATTTTTTATTTTATTTGATTTCTATAGTTTCTATTGAGTGAAGAATTTCAGTTACCTAAACCACTGTTTATGCCATTTTGAGGAGAAAATGCTATGGAGGACAATGCAAGGTAAGGTGATCCATAACAGTGACTGAAGTGGCCTCAAATAAATACAGCTGGAAAGGACTAAAAAGACCTCTGAAATAATGACAAATTGGGCTCCAATAATACAAGTGATTGGATTTATACTTCAAAATGATCCAAGGTTTTTAAAAGTTTCCTTCTTCAGATTTTAGTACCATAAATTTTCCCCTACTATTTTGTCTAATTATTTTTAATGAGACAAATTATTAATTAATTAGAGTTGAAATTAGTACTTTAAAATCAACCTATATTGATCAGCAACATATTATTGTATGACTTGGAACTAAGTATGATATGTATAAAAAGCAATGAAGTAAGTCCTTTCCTCTTTCTTTTAACATCTGCTTCCCTTTTTCGATCATGATTCAATATTATTTCATAGTGAAAGTATTCATGTGTTCTGCATATTTCATGGGTACTCATTGAATGTGCACATTAATGACCAGCTTTATCTTTTAGAAAGCATGTGAGCAGATGGAATTCCTAGTATTTCTGAAGTGTTCTAGAATATTTTGCTTTTTTCAGGTAGAAAAATATGGAAGAATGTTCTACTGCTTTCCATTAAATATGTTGCCATGGCAGGCTCAAGTAAGGACAAATTGCAAATCTAATTATTTATTCTTGAGCTCTTAGGAGATATCATGTACCATTGAATGGGCTACTAACCTAATCAATATTATTATGAGAGTCCAATTTACCACTGTTTCTGAGTTCTTCCCAATGACTATCTCAGGGTATCTAAGTTCAAATTATCTATCACACTATCCAGTATCTCCTTCCTCTTTTTGCATTTTTCTTCAACATGGCATGAGTGAAATTTAAACTTGAGGATTACTCTTAGCATCATCATCTTCATCATCATCATCATCACTATTCTTCTTGGTGTTTCTATTTTCTTTAATCCCAACACAAAAGCCCTTCACTTTGATTTCCACTTTAGGCTCATGAATTTGTACATAAATATGTCTTTTTAACTCATGATTCTATTGCATTTTTATTTTATTAGGTCATCATCTTTCAAATAATATATACCCTTCAACTACCATATCATAGATATTATTTGAATTGCTTAATTTGTTTTTAATGCCAATTATACTATATTTAGCTCTTTCAGTTAAAATGCCAAGGTTACTTTTCCTCCTCTATGCTTTATATTGGTATATATATCAATCAGAGGCTATTAGGATCATTCCCTGGTCATTTTTCTATTATTGTTTCCCTCTATAATTTACTAATCATTTACTTCATTCTTGTTCTTTCTTCTGGCATACCTCATAGTTTCTGTAATACCTAGGCTTAAAGGCTTCTTAGGGCATTTTCCTCCTACCACCATCATTTTCATTTTAAAGTCTTTCTTGATCAAATCAACCATTCTTCAGCCTTTTGCATCCTTCCCAGCCTACCTAAGAAAACTTCCCAGTTCCCATGAGAAGCAAGAGCTCAGATTAAATGTATTAAATTGAATTGAGATTCTTTGAAAAATGATAGTCCATGTTTCAAATACAGGGTAACATGGTTTATCAAAGCACTCAGTTAAGTTTTAAAAAAATTTACTAGAGCAAAAGACAAGGACCTTCACATAATAAAAGAGATAGAGTCTATCTACAAGCCATTTTACTATGGAAACCCTTAATGCATTTCAGACAATTGATTCTGCATTATTCATCTTTATTCTGGGGATCTCTGCCTATAAAAGAAACCTTCATTGTTTTCCTACACACCAACCTCTTAGAAATATGTAACACTAGAATCATAACTTTTTAAAGAATTAGTTTATTTCTAGATTAATTTCTTTCTCCCTCTTTTAATAAGAAGTCAGAGACATATTATAGGATTAAGATACTCCAGGGTATATTTTATTGATCCACTAATACATGATTTGGGTGGTTTAAAGCACTTACTCTTTAGGTTTGCAGCTCATAATGTACCCAAGGCATGTATAAATGGAATAATAAAATGTACCCTGGAGTGTCTTGATGTCATATTAGAAATATTAAAACATATGAAATTATAGATCCCAAATTCAAATAATGGAAAGGTTAGATATGCAAATATTCAGTTCCCTGAATTGCACTGAATCAGATTAGTATTATGTTAAAGCATAATAATTTGTTGTTTGCTGTGTATAAATTTGAATTCTTCTTAGAATGCTTGGTTAACTCTCCATTCAAGACTTTTAATAGACTTTTTTTTTTCAAAGTAAAATAACATCTGTGGAGTCCTTTGAAATTCTTTACACAAACTTTGAAGCATCTAAATACAGAGGAGATTAAAGGAAATGTGGTCACTTCCCTTGATCTTTTATGCTTTGTTATTAGTCCAGCACCATTTTTTTCAGAGATCATCTGTTCCTGCCCAGTGAGCCTTCACTTACAAGAGACAGAACCCAAGTTAGAAATCATACATAAATAATTATGTATTAAGACTGTTAAACAATATACATGATAAGAAAGAAAATAATATTGGAAGGGGAGAGAGGAATTATCCCTATTTTATCTGCATAAATTCTAGATAAAACCTGATATTTGAAATGAATTATGTAGTTTCTATGAGTGGCATGCTTAAAGAAGATGAAATATATTAGAGCTATTTCCATTTCCTTGACAAGCTAATTTTACAGTGAGGAAATTTGGGCACACTGGAGTAAGGGACTTGCCCAGGGTTACACAGCTATTATTTTCCAGAGGACCACTTTGAACTCAGGTCTTTCTGACTCCAGGCCCAGTGCTCTATCCACTATGTCACCTAGCTCCATCATCCTACAGGTGATGAAATAGAGGACTATAGAAATTAATTGACACCTAAACTTCTATCTCACAGTCTAGATTTGAACCTTGATTCCCATGTTCTAAACCCATATCTACCATAGCACTCTACTCTATTTATTGCTTCTACATCTCTCTGCAAGTTACATAAAGATAGATTTCATCAGAGAAACGTGCCTGTAATTAGGACTGACCCACAAGGGAATGAGCTGCTTTGGAAGGAAGCTTCTATTTAGTCACCAAAGGTCTTTAAGCAAAAGCTTGATGACTGGGTGCACAAATTATGCAGACAGGATTGCTTCTAGATGCTTCCTCTAGAGACAAGCAAAACAAGGCTAATCCCTCTTCCTATTGACAGCCTTGCAAAAACTTGAAGACAGTTTTTTACTTCACATCTAGATTAAATATTCCCAGGTGCTGCAGCCCAGAATCACAGGGCATGGTTTCACGTTTTCTCAACATCCTAGTCTCAGTGGAACTTGGCAAGGGTATTTCTAAAATGTGAAACCAATAAATAAATTAAAGGATCCAAATAGGAACCTATTGAAGGGCATAGGGGGACCATCATTTACTTCATAGTGGGCATTCGGCTCCTTTTAATAAAAACTAAAATCTAAATTATTTTTATTATGCTATCATATCGAATGTGGCTAAGACTGCAATTGCTTATAATTCTATGGAATTTTTTCATATGAATTATTTTCTAAGTCCAAACCCAATGCTTCCTCCATTGTGTCACCTAGCTATCACTAGAAAGCCTTATATTTCCTGATGCAAAGTAAAGTAAACCAAATCAGGAAAATGTACACAATGAAAACAAAGATATGAATGAAACTGTGGGGAGTGGAGGGAAGCTTCAAAGTTGTGTAATTATTATGTCCAAATTTGTTTTCCAACAAGAGATGTGAAAATGTCCATTCCCACCCCCACCCTAAAAAGGATAATGACTGTGTAGTGGTATATGGACTGTCAGATTCTCTTAAGTGCAGAAATTTTTCTGAACTCTTTTGCTCCCTTTTCTAACTTGTCTATTGTCACATAAGTATGGGGCAGAGGAAAAATTTGAACTCAAATCATTTGATTCCATGTAAAATTTCATTTCAATTATATATATGCCATATTTCAATTTCAATTTGATATATATTCATAGTGTATATATTTAAATAGACATGCATGCATATGTATTTATATATGTGTGTATATATACATATACATTAATATCCACCACAAATTTTTAATTTAATATAATTTTGGCTGTTGTTACTGTCATAGTTAGTATGTGTAGCCACCTTCTTTTTTTATTCCTGGTCTTTAATGATCCTCTCATTCCTACAGAACCATGTAGTTTTTTCCTATTTATCTTCATTTACTTATTGTTTTTCTGTCTTCTGCACATATCTCTTTTAAAATAGAGCTTGATGACATCCATTTACATAAACATCACTCACTGTAGACAATAACTTTTGAACCTGTCAATTCCTTTTTTTTTTTGGAATAATTACGTACTTCTCACCAGAATTCCCTTCTTGAGAAAATGCCATATTTCTTGATCAAATTATCTGGCAGGATTTTTAGAGATAGTTTCTTAATAAGAACCTTTTAAAATTGGCTTTTCTATAGGCATAGTTGTGGGGCCCTTCCCTGTCCCATTTGTTACATACCTTGTCCTCTGAGATTATCTGATTACTCTGGATATATCACCTATGAATCTAGTTCCCCATCAGAATTTAAGGTCCTCATGGAGTGATACTTTCTTTTGTTTTTTGCTATTCCCAGCATTTATGAACTTCTACCAAGTCTTAAATATGGTAACTGTTTAATAAATAGACATTGATTGGTTAACTTGGCCTTTACTCTATATGTTAAGAAGGTAACAATCACATTAGAATACTAAAATTCCCTTTAATGAGTAAACTGCCTTTTGGATACAAATAATATCATATTATATTTAATTTTTTATACAACTCATGTAAGGCCAATTAGGCTGTTAATCTACATAGTCTTTTCAAGCTCATTAAAAGCACACAATGGCCACATCACTAGTTTGAGCATCAGTACTCAGCAAAATAATAACACAAACAATAATAGGAATAGCATTGATGATAATAATTTAATTTTTAAGGATTATAATATATTTTTTAAGGTTTATAATGTGTTTGAATGACAAGAACCAATAGCATATCAACCAAAAGATGTTCATATGTTTTTAGCTCTACTGTACCACTGAGGATACCAAGAATCAGTTACTATCAGATTTCCTGACTTTAAGATCAGTCCTTTGCTCACTGCAACATGAAGACTTCACTAGTCAGAATGCTATTTTAGGAATTTGCTGCAGATGGCCATTCCTCTTAGATAGTTTCAAGGTTCTAAATTATCCACACAATGGTTTAAAGGCAGAATAAATCATACTATTAGCCCTTTTTTCTGTCATGGGTTTTTATATAGGTTAAGGCGGGCATTAAAGAAGAAGAGAAAACTCACAGAAAGGCAACATCAAATGTTAATAGCGGGACAAATATACAGGTGGGTTCACAGCTTCCTCATCTTCTTTCTGTCAATGGCCTTTTGGAATCACAGCTTAGCCAATATTTACTATACTCATGTGGCTCTCCCTCAGCACCATGTTAAAATTTCAAAGACTATCTATTATCAACATTGCATTGGAAAACATTTTCATAGAACAAATGACCCCCTTTCTCAGGCAAGGACTTTCTGGGTCTTTGAGAATGAAATCAAAATGGCTACAGATTAACTCAACATCACTCACTCAATAAACCATATCCAGCTTGTCATGAAAGAAAAGAAAGAGCTATTTGCATTCCTTAGTACTATTAAACAGTGATTTAGGGAGAAATGTTTATGCAACCATGTAGACTAATCAAAAGTTACTTCAATAATTTGAATATGTACTTTTTAAAATTCTTGCCTTCTGTCATAGATTTGATACAAATTATTGGTTCTAAGGTATATGAATTCTAAGGGTTAGACAATGTAGGTTAAGTGATTGCCTATACAGTGATGGGTAAACTTTTTAAAGAGGGGGCCAAAGGAAAGGAAGTGCTCATCTGTCAGTCTGTTTCTAGGGCAAGTCTTTCAAAGTTTCATTATATTGTATACTACTCATTGTATTCGTCAGATTAGGAATAATATCACCCAGCTGGATTGAACATTTCAGGGCCCCTCCCCATTTCCCCTCCTCCCTTCCTCCTCCTTCCCCCCAGCAACTGGCTTATGGGCTATAGTTTGCCCATCACTGGCCTAGAGTCACACTACTAGGAAGTGTCTCAGATCACATTTTTTTAATTTAAAAAACTAATTAATTAATTAATTAAGAATATTTTTCCATGGTTACATGATTCATGTTCTTTCCCTCCCACCCCCCCAGCCAATGGGCAATTCCACTGGGTTGTACGTGTGTCATTGATCAAGACCTAATTCCATATTGTTGATAATTATTGATATTTGCACTAGGGTGATTATTTAGAGTCTACATCCCCAATCATATCCCCAATCGACACATGTGATCAAGCAGTTGTTTTTCTTCTGTGATTCTACTCCCCCAGGTCTTTCTCTGGATGTGGATAGCATTCCTTCTCAGAAGTCCCTCAGTATTTTCTTGGATCATTGCATTGCTGCTAGTAGAAAAGTCCATTACATTCGATTTTACCACAGTGTATCAGTCTCTGTGTATAAGGTTCTCCTGGTTCTGCTCCTTTCATTCTGCATCAATTCCTGGAGGTCATTCCAGTTCACATAGAATTCCTACAGTTCATTATTCCTTTGAATATAATAGTATTCCATCAGCAACAGATATCACAATTTGTTCAGTTATTCCCCAATTGAAGGGCATCCCCTCATTTTCCATTTTTTTTGCCACCACAAAGAGCACAGCTATAAATTTTTTCATACAACTCCTTAAAATTTTTTTTTAAATTTTATCTTTTAGAAAAACAATTTTCCATGGTTACATAATTCATGTTCTTATTGTCTCTCCCCCCCCCCGAACCTCCCCCCTCCCCCCGGTAGCCAATATGCATTTACACTCATTTCTTCATGTGTCATAGATCAAGACCTATTTCCATATTATTGATAGTTGCATTGGTGTAGTCATTTCAATTCTACATCCCAAATCATATCCGCATCAACCCATGTGTTCAAGCAATTGTTTTTCTTCTGTGTTTCCACTGCTGTATTTCTTCCTCTGAATGTGGGTAGTGTTCTTTTCCATAAATCCCTCAGAATCATCCTGGGTCATTTCATTGCTGCAAGTAGAGATGTCCATTACATTCAATTTTACCACAGTGTATCAGTCTCTTTGTATAATGTTCTTCTGCTTCTGCTCCTTTCACTCTGCATCAATTTCTGGAGGTCATTCTAGTTCACATGGAATTCCTCCAGTTTATTATTCCTTTGAGCACAATAGTATTCCATCACAAGCATATACCACAATTTTTTCAGCCATTTCCCAATAGGCTTGGGGTGACATCAGCAAGAGGACAGCTTTTGGATCAAAAATCCACTATTTGACAAAAAATGCTGGGAAAATTGAAAAACAATATGGGAGAGATTAGGTTTAGATCAACATCTCACGCCTGTGTGGGTGAAAGTGAAGAGATGGAGGTAGGATGGTAGGATGAATGGGAGAAAGGAGAGAGGAAGGTAGAGGAAGGGAAAGGAAGGTAGTGGTCCCCAGCCTCCAGCAGGGGAAATTGACCAGAGCCCTCAAATGAATGATCTGAGAGCAACTTTAGGGTTAGAATAGCTAGGTTTTATTTTAATTAGAAAAGGAATGGTCTAGGGAAAACTAGGAGGTAGGAAGAAAGGGAAAAAGGGGCGAAGAGAGAGATCAGGGTCCCAGGGTAGAGAATGAAGCTTCCAGGGTTGAGAGAGCAGACCCTCCTGGGTAGAGAGAGAGCAAAGCTCAGGGTTGAGAGCCCAGTCAGCCTCCAAAGTCAAGAGAGAAGCGGTGCCAAACTTTCCTTTTTATACTTTCCCTGACACCTCCCCCAAAGGAAGTGGGAGGTGTCAAGGGAAGTTGTAGTAGAGAGAGTCCTGGGAGTTGTAGTCTTCAAGGTCTTAGGTTAATTCCAAATGACACACACCCTACACCATGATAAATTCAGAATGGGTGAATGACTTGAATATAAAGAAGAAAACTATAAGAAAATTAGGCAAACACAGAATAGTATACTTGTCAGATCTCTGGGAAATGAAAGATTTTAAAACCAAGAAAGAGTTAGAAAAAATTACAAAATGTAAAATGAATAATTTTGATTCCATTAAATTAAAAAAGTTTTTGTACAAACAAAAGCAATGCAACCAAAACAAGAAGGGAAACAACAAACTGGGGAAAATCTTTATAACAAAAAACCTTGACAAAGGTCTAATTACTCAAATATACAAGGAGTTAAAGCAATTGTATAAAAAATCAAGCCATTCCCCAATTGATAAATGGGCAAGAAACATGAATAGGCAATTTTCAGATAAAGAAATCAAAAGTATCAATAAGCACATGTGAAAGTGTTCTAAATCGCTAATAATTAGAGAAATGCAAATCAAAACAACTCTGAGGTATCACCTCACACCTAGCAGATTGGCTAAAATGAAAGAATGGGAGAGTAATGAATGCTGGAGGGGATGTGGCAAAACTGGGACATTAATGCATTGCTGGTGGAGTTGTGAATTGAGCCAACCATTCTGGATGGCAATTTGAAATTATGCCCAAAGAGCACTAAAAGATTTCCTGCCCTTTGATCCAGCCATACCATTGCTGGGTTTGTACCCCAAAGAGATCATAGGGAAAAAGACATGTACAAAACTATTTAAAGCCATGCTCTTTGTGGTCACAAAAAACTATATGAGTCTTTTTCCACATTTGAACTCAGGACGTCCTGTCTCTCCAGGTCTGACTCTGTAACCATTGAGTCATGTAAGTACCCCTGTGTATATAATTCTTCATAGATAACCAGAAAGATAAGTGGGTGGGCATATGCAAAAACACACACATACTCACTGAAAATATGTAATTGAACTGTTTTGCATGATATTGATTACTGTCCAACCTAGAAGTAACTGAATTAGGACTTTAAGAAAAAATGCTTCAGGAAAAAATGGAGCTAAAGAAATAAGGGAACAAAATACTAGAAAATTAATGAGGAGAAAAGCAGAAAGCTTATATGTTTAATTACTTTCTTTGCTAGAAAGTCTATAACCTGAGAAAGAGAGCATGATAGAGTAGATAGAAAACCAGCTTCAGAGTTAGGAAGAGATAGTTTCAAGTTCTGTTTTGTTATGAGTTTCCTAACCCTTATTGATTATGGGTATTGATATGATATTAATAATACCTATGTCCTGAGAGGAAATACTGTTGATTTGATTGTTGAGAAAGATGGTTTCTCAGAGCAGTCCAAAGAATTCTGGCTCAGATCAGTATATAAAATATATAATCTTATTATAGGTAAAAAACCTAAGGGATGGGATAGTAAAAGGAAACAGGTAGAAAGGAAATTCTTATAATATATACATCCCTAAACTAATAAATCTAACTAAACCCAAACCCAACCAAATCTGATCCACAGGGATCATCTTCTTCCTCATTTTTAAATTTTATTTTGTATATTCTTGCTGCCTTGTGAAGTCATTTGCTTCTAATTGTTGCATTCTGTTTTTTAAAGACTGAATTTCATCCCTGACTTTTTGGCCATTCTTCTCATTCTGATCTGATTTTCTTTGTAGATCATCTTTTGCCTTCTTTTATTCATTTTCTTCCTGGCCAATTCTGATTTTTAAGACTTTATTTTCGGGGGCAGCTACGTACTCAATGGATTGAGAGTCAGCCCAGAGATGGGAGGTCCTGGGTTCAAATTTGGTCTCAGATACTTCCTGACTGTGTGACCCTGGGCAAATCATTTAACCCCCATTGTCTACCCTTACTACTCTTCTGCCTTGGAGCCAATACACAGTATTGACTCCAAGATGGAAGGTAAGTGTTTTAAAAATACTTTATTTTCTTGTTTTAGTTCATGTATTTCCTTTTTCAAATTGTCCTCAGCCTCTCTTGCCTCTCTTGATTGCTTTTTTGAGTTCCTGAAGTTCTTGAGTTAATTGAATTTTGAGATGTTCCAAAGCCTGTGTCCAATTCACTGGAACTTCTTCCTTTTCTTCTATTCCTATTTCATTTGCTCTCTTTTCACTTCCTTGAAAGAAGCTGTCAATTGTCATTTCTTTTCTCTTTTTTCTGTTGCTTACTCATATTTTTTCCTTTTCTGTTTTGTTAGTTTGAGCAGATGTATTTAATGATCTTTGATTAAAGATCTTCCCTCAGCTGGCAATGGAGGTTTGTAGTTACTTTCTCTGCCCTCTGAAGACTTCTTGTCTTTCCAATTGTGGGGATTTAGTCTGTATTGATTGGATTAGTCTGTACTTAGAAAAAAAGTCAAAAACTTGTGGGGGGACAAGAAGGATCATTTTGGCTGAGCTGAGCTATCCAGCAGTAGGATTCCCCTGTGCTGCTGTCCTTGTATTTGATCTCGTTTTCTTTGCTCTTGAAGCCCTTTATTCTCTATCTTGGTGTGAGGAAGCCAAGTGGTCTGAGGTCTGAGTTTTGGTTCTCTCTAAGCCACCTTCTTCAGGGCATTTTGCCCACCTGCCCTGAGATTTCAGGGGCTGCTAGAAAGTCCGCACGGCACATGGCAGAGGGGTCCTGGGATTCTCCTTCTATACCTTCAGACCCAACAGTTCAAGAATTAATGCCTTTTTCTTGGTGTACCTCTTTAGTTGTGTGGCAGTAGGGTTCCCCCTGCTCTGTCCCATTGTTAGATTTGTTCCTCTTTCTTCTCAAAGCACATTGTTTTCTATCTCAGTGTGTAAGGGTGCAGAGGTTTTAAGATTTGCTCTGTCTAAGCCACCATCTTCCCAGAATTCTTGTCTTCTTCCTCAAAGAGACCTGAGGCTATCCTCTCTCTCTAGATTATCTACAACCCCAAAATACTTATCTAACTATCCTAGCCTAAATTATAAACTTAGAAATGAGAGAATTAAATTAGATTTCTCTTCCTTGCTATCTGGATGAAAATACAGCTTAGAATCCACAGCCTTTCTCCATTTGCAGAACAATCTTGCTGGGCTTGCACTGCTGTTGTACTCAACAATCTCCTTCACTTGTTTAGCCTGATTAATGAACTTTAGATGTGAAAAACTGAGATTTTCCAACCCCCTGAGCAACTCTCTGGATCTCCTTTCAGAACAGGATTAACTCCAGAGTGAGATCAGTTGAATTAACTGCCTCTCAAAGCATCTTGGGAAAATTCTCTTTTAACCATAATCCACCTCTGAAATTCTATTCAGATTTAAAGAAACCCAGCTTATAACTCTCTCATATATCTTATCAATACATTATTCTACTTAAGTCTATTTCCTAATGAACTCTTAATTAATTAATATATAATTCTCTATAGTTTTAAACACATACTTGCTTTGCGATCCTGGGAAAATCATTTCCCCTTTCTCCTTAAGATTATAAAATATGAATAAGTTGTCAATTTGCATTGGTATAGATAGTTTCCTCACTTGGCAATTCTCTGCACTATGAAATAATAAATCTAGTTTCTATCTGTATTGTATAACTGCATTAGCTCCTACTGAAGGTTAGAGACAAAACCATACTTTCTGCATTCCAAACACTATGTTAGGTTATGATTACTGTTGGAAGAGTTGACAATGAGGGTAGCCAGTCAGTGGCCATTAAGGGTACTGTTCCTTTCAAAGGGATGAGGAAATTTTATCTGAAAATCCTAACCATCTTAATGGAAATCTAAGTCCTCAGTCCAAACATGGGTTCCATTGAAAAAACCTCTAAATGAAACTTAATATTTCATTTTTTTACAGAAACATTGTTTCTCCTTTTCCTATTAGTTGAAAGTAATAAGTATTAATTAATTGAGAACAATAATTCTAGCATCCTCTTAACAGTTCACCATAAGGTTTATATTAAATCTAAAAAGGGCAGGGTAGAGTTAATCCCATCTTCACAACCCCAATTTGCCATATCATACAACTGTTCTTGATACATGTTTGTCAGATGTTTAATGTAACAGTTATTGATGCCATTAACTCTTTAGAAGTTCAAGGACTTATTTTCAGAGTTTACTGTAATGTAAAGTATTATATAGTATACTATAGTGCTCTACACATAAAAAACCTTTCATAAATGTTGCTTCTAGTTGTCCCTTGGCATAATAGCTGATTACATGAATCTTTGAAAATGACCTTACCTTTTTTTTTTTTTTTTGGCTTGATCACTATGTTGTTTGGGTTTTGGATGAGAATCAAGAATGGAGACTGCTGTAACCTGACATAAACACAAACATGGAACATCTAAATAGAAAAGTTGGGTTATATCCAAAATTCATTAGATGCATAAAATTTTTACTTCACAAAGTAAATATGCACAAGGCAAGGTTGAAATGCTTTGCAACAGTATTTATATTTAACTTGCTTCATTTCTAGTTTGTGTCTTGAATTAATTCAGGTGAAAATTTTCAAACTTTTTATTCTTATTTTTAATAACAATAATAATAATTATTACTTTATTATATTTATTTAATTAATTATCAATAATGAAATTCTTTAATTAAATGGATATTTATTAGATAATGATGATTACCAGACACTAGTCAGAACGTTTTTATGGCATCAGATGGCCCTATGTTTTTATTACTGTTTATTTTAAAGCTGAATGTTGAAGGGCAGCTGGGTAGCTCAGTGGAGTGAGAGTCAGGCTTAGAGACAGGAGGTCCTAAGTTCAAACCCAGCCTCAGCCACTTCCCAGCTGTGTGACCCTGGGCAAGTCACTTGACCCCCATTGCCCACCCTTACCACTCTTCCACCTATGAGACAATACACCGAAGTACAAGGGTTTAAAAAAAAAACTGAATGTTGAAGAATTATACTCAAGATGGTGGAATAAAGTCAGGGAATACACACACATATGCACATACAGAAACACACATACATGTGTATGTAGATCTGTGTTTTCTATCACAACATAACTGATATGAAAATGGTTTACATGACTGCACATATGTAACATATCATCTTGCTTATCAAAGAGGAAGTGATGTTAAATTTTTATTCTAGGGCTCAAAGAACACTGCAGATGGCAACTGCAGCCATGATATTAATAGATATTGTTCCTTGGATGGAAAGGTATGACATAACTGGACAGCATACTAAAAGACAGAGGTTTTACCATGCCAACAAATGTCTGCATTGTCAAAACTATGTTTCTTTTCCAGTAGCACTATGTGACTGTGAGAATTATACTATAAAGGAAACTGACTGCTGAAAAATCTATGCTTTCAAATTGCAGAGTCAGAAACGACTTTTGAGAGTCACTTAGACAGAGAGGAGATCAAAGCAATCAATCTTTATGGAAATTAATTCAGGTTATTCCTTGGAATGTCAAATATTGAATCTGAAGCTTAAATACTTTAGCTACCTCATGAGAAGACATGACTCATTGGGAAAAATCCTGAGGTTGGGAAAGATTGAAAGTAAGAGGAAAAGGGAATGGCAGGAAATTAGGTGAATAGTTAATATAATAGAGGCAACAAACATGAGGTTTGGCAGATTTAGGAGGATACTGGAGGGTAAAAAGGCCTATTGTTTTTTGGTCCAGGCAGTCATAAAGAAGCAAACACATATATACAATGTCATTTTGGTGTGGGTGAGAAAAATAATAATTCCTGAGATCAAAAAAGGCTTAAGAAAGACTGTTGGGCAGAGAACTGACGGAATTCTAGTAGCTTTAAGGCAGGAGGGATTACACTGGCAAATTGAGTATTGTATATGAGGAAATGTAAATAGGCCATATTGGTTGGAATATAGATCCTATATAGTGAAATAATAGAAGAAAGGCCTTGAAAGAGAGGTCAAAAATCTGGTTGTGAGGATTTCAGTATAAGTATGGTCAATATAACTATTAATCACCCAAGTGTCGATATAATAATTCCTCACAAATGCTTTATTAATATAACCACTAACATGGAAATGTAGATTTGGTTTTTCTATTATGTTTGGAAGGTGTTCATTGTCTGTGTAAATGTTGCCTCTCTTATTTATTTATTTTGAGGTCTCTTTCCTTCAGTGAAGATTCAAATATGTTAAACCTTGTGACAGATGTTCTAGATATTTTTAAAGGACTTTTTTTTAAGATGGGAGATATTAGAGATGAGGAAATTAATTAGGAAGCTATTGGAATAGTCCAGGTAAGTGATGATGAGAGACCAAACTAGGCTTATGATTTTGTTTGGAAAAGTGATGGAGGGGAAAAGAGATATACTACTATATGCAGAATCAGTAATATTTAATAACTAATTGGATAGAGGGAGTAAGAGAGAGAGAGTAAAGAGTCAAGGATGGATTTGGGATTGTGAACCTGGATCAATTGAAGAATGGTGGTTCCATTTACAGAAAGAAAATTTAGAATATTGGTTGAATTTGTGGGAAAGATGAATTCTAATCTGAAAACAACACTCCTTGGTTTCCAGGTTCCTTCCTTTTAAAAGAAGAGAGCTAGTCTAGATAAGCTTTAAATCTTCTTATATCTCTAAAATTATTTGAGACACTAAATAGTTTATATCCAAGATGTACATTTTTTTTTCCTGTGGCTTGAGTGGTAGAAAGAGAGCTTAGTCTTAGTCAACTCCACATTTTGCTACTTAATACTGAAAACATGTATTTCTAATATACACATTAATTATATTTCTGGGTTTTTAATTAAGGCTCAAATTTGTCCTTTAAGCCTTTTTTACTCATTTCTTTGTTCTCAGTTGATTCAAAGAATGCCCTACCCTGGAGTATCTCCTATTGTAGGATGATTTAAAAAAAGTGAGATTATGGGTTCTATTTTACCCAATAAAAAAGAAATAAAAAAACCAGCTTAGATTTTTCTCTGCAAGCACCTGAACAGTTTTTTCACTTCTACTGGTGAATGGAAAATGTCATGCTTAAGATGATGGAACCTAAATCACAGAGTCAGGGCATGTGAGTTTCCATTATCAATGAAAGGGTCAGGCAGGAGTGAGCAAATGATGGCACATTGCTTCATTGGGTATTAACCAATTAAAGATGTCTTGAGATGTCTACAGGAAGCTTGAATAATGAGCTTTCAAAATTATATTTAAGGGTCCTCAAAACTTTCTTTTGGCGTCTTTAATAACCAAGAGAAATATTTGATTAATTAGTTTATCAGTTATTGTTAACCTAATCAATACATTTATTTCTTGCCAAGAAGTCAGTTTCTCAGAATTTTTAATTACGACAATACTTGTGTAGTATTGGGTAGGTCACTTTATCATCTCAGAGCAAAGTCTACTCCTGTCTACATTGAGAGAATTTGAATAACTGATATTTTTTGTTCATTAAGAATCTAAATCTATTATTCCAGTATTTTTATGCCCTCCCACCAAAGAAAGTTGTACAAACACATATTTATTGAAATTCATTTTAATTTTAAAATATGATAAGAAGGTGTTATAGGAACGTTTTAACTGTTATGAATTCATTTTTATTTAAACTTTGTTATATTTTATTGTGTTTTATTACTAGGGGGAAGAACTAAAAATAGACAAGCAAATGTGCTTCCCCAAACAATATTCTACTTTCTACTGAATCTTCTGGCATTCAATATGCTTGCTCAGTGTTCCAACTGCTGCCTCTCATTCCCTGATTCTTTCCTAAGGCACCTAAAAGGATGAAAAAAAATCTAAGTCAGTTTAGCAAAGCAAGTACCTGCCCCAAGGCTTACCCAAACTGAACTTGTCCCAGTCTCCACTGAGAGAAGCAAACAACAAAAAATATTGAAGATAAAAAGAACCAAATTTTAGTCAGGAGCTGAAATGCCTTAAAAAAGTTTAGAAAAAAGAGTCAAAAATTCCACCTGAATGGAAATATTGTAAAGATACTGAAAGGGGTAAAAAGAGGATGTAGTTAGGAAGGTCTCTTTTGTCCTTTCCTATACTGTAAGTGATCTGAAAATATTTTGCAAAGTAAAAAGTAATTTAAGTCTGTACACATTGTGTGTAGGATCATAATTTTAAAATAGTTCATCCTGGAGAAGGCCACTATAACCAATGTTCAAATCTACACAATTGCTTGGTATCATGGAAATAGCAATGTGCCCAGTGATACATGTTGTTCCTGTTCTAGAAATATAATTTTTCAGAAAACAATTATTAAAAATTATTAAATAAAAAATAAATGGAAATAAAACCTGTAGAACCTAAAAAAATTATATTGACATGTTATCTAGAAAAATAAAATTAAATAAAAATAGAAGGAAAAAATGAGAAATATATTTCTTTGTAGAAGACAGAAAAGGAAAAAATGAGAAATATATTTCTTTGTAGAAGACAGAACATTTCAGAAACATGCATGAGCATTCTCAAAGAAGGATAGAACTAGACGACATTAACATTTATTTTTTCCTTCCAAAAATAATACAATTTTTAACACATGAACTTAATATTAATTGAGTTTTCAGATTTATAAAATATCGTAGAGTCGTAGTATCCAAGAAACATGAAGTAAAAACCACTCATAACCCTTTGGAGTTACCTGGTAGGTTAATCTCTTAATTTAGGAATCTTTTTAAAAAGTAAATTGCTAATTTTTATTAACTGATTTGTTATTCATTGTAAATCATAACAGATTAATTTTCTGTTCTGGAGAAATGCTAATTCTTCAACTCTATCATTATCTCTTTGTAATTACAATGATTGATATAGCATTTGGAGCATGCCTACTTATATTTACAATAATAAATAAAATAAGCACTCAAATAGTGAAGAGTGTCGCTGAGCCATTGGAAGCATTGCTATGATCATCTTCATGGGAAGATAACAGGATATGAATATAAAGGGATTTTTTTTGCAATTTCTAGTGTTACTGTGAAGTTGTTTAAATCATCCTGACTCATAAGTGTATCTAGTATTGTGCATTTATAGAGGCAAGCCATATACATGAGTGAAGCTCTGAGTTTAGGAGCGGGAAAATAGCAGGGATTTTAAGAAACAATATCTGGGGAGATACAGAAACCATTTCAAGATGCTATGAGTCACAAGTATTTTCAGTTATCCTTACTATATAGTAATAATAATAACAAGCATTACTTTAGCAATTATTATGTCCCAGGATCTATGGTAAATGCATTCAATTTTTTTTTTACTTCAGTAAATGATCTTCACAGTAACCCTGAGAGGTAGGTTATATTATTACCTTCATTTTAGAAACAAGGAAACTAAGGCAAATGGGTTAAGTGGCTTGTGTCTGAGGATTATTTTGAACTCAGGTTTTCCTCACACCAGTCCCAGGTATTCCATCCTCTGTGCTATTTAGCTGCCCCCATATTTAAGAACTTTTCTTAAGTGACACAGAGTACAAGACATGGAATTGGAAGACGCGAGTTTAGATCTGGTCTCAGATACTTATTAGCTTTGTCACTCTTGGCAAATCACTTAACCCTACTTACCACTCTTCTGTTTTGGAACTAATATTTGTATCAGTTCTAAGAATAGAAGGTAATGGTTTAAAAACAAACAAAGCAAATTAAGAATAAGCTGTTCTAGTGAAAAGATGGGCATTAATACTACTGAAATATAACTTACTTTGTATACTCCACATGAAACAAATTTACTTATGCCATTACCTAAACTAGGTTACCACAAGTGCAGTATAGAACTCATTTTGTAAAGTAACATAATTAACATGAATAATAAAAAATAAAGTAACATAAATTCTTCGGTAAACTATGAAGCTATCAGATTGGGAAGCTTCTCATTTACTGGTGTCTTGCAACATTGGGTTGGAGGGAATTTTCTTTGCTAATAGAGAGGCATGCCATTTATACAAGGCAATTGTTATTGTTCTCCACAATATATTAAAACTATTTAATTTTATAATGGGAATTGTATTAGTTAAGAAATGCCCTAGCACCAATGGGATGCAAGAGAGTATGCTATCAAGTCAGAGGGCCTGGGATTAGATCGTGGTCCTGCCACTGACTTCTTATTCTTACTTTAGATAACATCTAGCTTTTCTGCACTTCAAATTCTTCATCTATCAAATGGAGGGATTTTACTAGTTGGCATATAATGCCTTTTCTACTTGTAAATCTATGGTTCTGTAGCCACTGTAGACTATTATACCCTGTATCACAAATCTCTTCAGTAAGAAGAAAAATAGGGCAGAAATGGATTTGGTACTTGGAATGAATAATTTAGAAACAGCTAATTTATTGACCTAAAGTCATTTGTCTGTATTCCTATTTAGACATATCTCATCAATAAAATCCTACATCATTGATCTTCATTCCGAGTACATTTACCAGGACTTAGGTTTTGGAGAGCAGACTTGGGGTCCTGAGGGACTAGGAGTACACTTTGGCTCCTATTTAGATCTAGATTCTAATGTCTTTTGACAAGATCACCTCCCTTTCTGACTGCTGGTACTCTTTCTTTTTGCTGCCTTAGATATCTCTTCTGCTATCATAAAAGAAGAGATAGCTATGTGAACTCTTTCTCAGACTTTTTCATAAAGATCATCCCAAGCCTTAGCCTGAACAGTCCAGACACCTTTCTTTCTAATTTTGCAGGTGTAGCAACAATGGGGAAAAAACTACAGTGTAAGCCTCACTTAGAAATGAGCAGCATGCTGTGATCTCTCTTCTAATTATATAGACTTACAGTGAGCATTTCCATTTTTTCTCATCTGTCATGCTTAGTAACAATGTACATTTTGTTGGAACAGAAATGTTCATTCTCTTCTAAGAGAAAAGGAACTTCCAAATATAGTGAACAGATTGCAGCAGTAGAAGGAGGAAAAAAATGAATAAAGCACCCAGGAAATAAATAAAATGTAGAATTGTCTGAATGGTATTGGACTAGATTTTCACAACATGAGAAACTATTTTGGGAATTAGATAGGAACTTATGGTAGTTAACTTATACCTCTCAGGTTATTATATGGACATTATAGGTAGATCAGAAGATCCTACATTTGAACCTAGAAGGGGCTTACCTTCAAAGCTACTTACTCCAAGTTATCATCCCCCTTTTTTATACGTGAAGGTACTGAATCTCAAACAGGCTATGTAACTTGTAGTTATGCAGTAAATTAGTAATTAATATATAAGAGGATATTTGAACCCCAAATGTTTTATTCCATTCCTGCCATTTTTTCTATCCTGTCACATGTCATGGTTTAGAATCATAGATCTAGAGCAAGAAGAAACATTGGATGTCATCTCATCCAACTCTCTCATTTTACAGAAGAGGAAACTAAGCCCCAGGACGGTGAAGATGTAGTGACTTGTCCAAAGTCAAATAAGTACATGGCAGACAGGATCTGGTACCAGGTCTCTTCACTCCAGAGAAACACTGAAACATTCTGTTTCCTCTTGTTAACGTACACCCAAATGGATTATAATAAATGATTATAGTAAGATGACATTAGGACTTTGGATGAAAATCTAAGTTCAACTTAAGTTATAAACATTAGCTCTATGGCCTTAAGTTGCTTGACCTTGATTTCCTCAACTGTAAAATTAGTACTTACCTCACTAGTATTGTTGTAAAGGTCAAATAGGATGATATATCTAAACCACCTAGCACACTACCTGATATATAATAGAAGATTAATAAGTATTTCCTTCTTTCTTTTTGACTATTATGTGGCATTTTTATTTCTTCCTAACTCATTCTTTCCAATGAACAGGATTGACAATTAGTTTCCCTGTGCAAAAGCAGCCAGTGATGCTCAATTTCATACTGAATCAAGTTGGATTTAGAGATCAAAAATTCTCATACATCATTTCAGACTCTCAGCAAACTAAATTCGGCTTCTCTTTCTAGTCTTTTCTTGAATCCTTTTACTTTGTCTTGAAACATGGACTTTGTACTTTAGCCAAAATGAACTATTGACTACTACCCAAATATGGCCCATAATCTATTGTTTTTGCTGTTTGCTAGTCTGTGTATGTAGAATGATCTCCCAATCCAATCCAAAAATTTATTTTAGCCATTTAGTATGTACAAGGCACTGTGCTGAGTGTTGGAAATGCAATGGAAAATATTCTTTACCCCATAAACCCTTCTGTGAGTCCCACTTCCTTCATTGAAATGGTCTTCCCAAACCATAAACATAATTCTAAACTCTGAAATCTCACCTTACTTTTTTGTTTCTTCTTCTATTTAAAACCTTAAATTACTAACTAAAGTATGGAGGCAATGTTGCACAGTGGAAATGACACAGGATTTGAAATGAGAGAACCTGGATTCAATTGTAAATGGTGCCAATTACTGCTTATATTACCTTTAGCAAGGCATTTAACTCTTTCTGGCTTAACTTCATCATTTGCAAAGGAGAAAGTTGGGCTTCATGACTTCTAAAGTTTATTCCAGACCTAAATCTCTGCATCTATGACTTAACATAATTATTTGTAATCATAAACTCTTTGAGAGCAGGGATGATATTAAGAACAGGATGTGTGTGTAGCTGTGTATATGTTACATCATCCCTAGGATATACCACAATACTTTCAAGATAGTATGTACTTTGTAGATTTTTTTAGGAAGGCATTCCACATCTTTGTAAGTACAAGAGACAAAAAGTCAATCCAGTATGGATTTTTAAAAAAATATTTGTTTAATAAATTTATAAATACATTTCTCTCAAAGGAAAAATATGTCACAATATATAAAGAAAATTCTATAATGTGATCAATTCTTAAATCAATTCAACAAGCATCTATTGAGTACTTACCAGGCACTATGCATAATGAGATTTAGAGGAAAATAGGACTTTGCCCTAGAGCAGTGGTTCACAAACTTATTTGGCCTACCGCCTCCTTTCCAGAAAAAATATTACTTAGTTCCCCCCTGGAAATTATGAAACTATTTATTGAACTCAGAATAGAATGCAACACAAAAAATTGTGGCCATCACCAACTCCCTGGATTGCTGCAGCACCCACCAGGGGGTGGTAGTGCCCACTTTGGGAATCACTGCCCTAGAGTATCAGTAACAGAGAAGATAAGTCTCTGTGTGGTTGTCACTATGCCTCTGCTTTGCCTCATGATTTTATTCCAGTTTCCTGAAATTGTATGATTGCTTCTAGAAAATAAGATCAAATTCTAGTCATCTTATCCCATTCCCAAACTGGTCGAGGCAAGAACTAGACTCAGTTCTCCCAACATAGCGATGTCCTATATTATTCTTTTTGGATCTGCTTCCACTGCTTCCATTTTCCAGCTATAAAGTGCCTATACCCATCCAGTAAAATAATTATTATGCATTTTGTACATGAATAATATTTTAAAACTCTGTTAACATAATTTGAGATTCTGGTATTGGAAAAAGCTATAGTATAGGAATAAGAGAAGTGTTCTATGAAATTTTTAACCAATTTTTACCAAATAATTTAATTATTGAACCAGAATAATTAAAAATAATAATTTCCCTGAGGGAGATGATCAATTTGAAAATCAAGTAAGATACATTTTATTTCTTTATCTATCAACAACAACCTAATAATGTTCATATTTATTAAAGAGAGATGAATTTGGTTATGAATTGTGTATATTTTAAAATGATAGCTACACAAACTAAAAATCCCAAGGAACAATTTCAGTAGAAAATATTGTTTCTTTAAAAATTCTTTTTAAATTATGTTTTCAGGAACAGATTGGACAGAATATAGGGAGAAAAAACAACATAGATTGCCACAGCTGGACTGCTACAAGAAAAATAACTGATTCCTGAAACCATAGATCAAGGATATAGAAAATGAAAAGCACAAAATAAGCTATCATCATGCTGAGTCAGTATCATCAGAGGGAAAACTGATAACACCTTTGGCAATATTAAAAATATTTTGTATAGGGAATCAACATTGAAAAATTTGAATTATCCATTAATAAAGAATTTATAACTCATGGGTTTATTTCCCCCCTTTTTTGAATATTGAAAATCATGGACTCAATAAGGGGAAATACAGTCCTCTTAAACTATGTGGAAGATTTTGATTGCTATAATCTAAAATACCCCCAGTGTTTTCTGTTGGGCTTGTTACATGTACTGGGAGAAGAAAACAAATTTTTTAGGAAATGTCAACAAGAGTGGAGACAATTTAATTCAGTAGGAAATATGGAATAAAAAAGGAAGAACAGGGTAAATGAAATTTACAAAAAAAATTTTTGATTCCTTCTTTAGAGAATTTTTCATTTTAAGCTTTATATTACCATAGTTATAGTACACTTGTTTTTAATTCCCTTTTCAACTCTAAACTCTTTAAGATCAACTTTAAGACAAATTTATACTTCCTGCAACAACTTCCAGAATTCTGGGTACCTAGTAATTGTTTGATGTTGTTGAACTATATTAATTGTATTGCAATTTGATTATTTAAATCATTTATTTTTGTTTTCCAGTTGAAAGGAAAATTGTTCTATTGACTTCATATTATTGATTAAGAACAAAATGATCACATAAAATTCCTTAAGTAACTGCAATTATAATTTCTAGAAAGAGGCCAAGTTATTAAACTATTTATAAAATGTAAATTTCAATATTATAATGGTTTTAATAGTATTAGAAAAGATAGACCTTGATGTATTGGAATATTAGAGCAATTAACAATATTAGGGGATAAAACTTTAGGTTTGTGTAGTTATCTACGGAAGCTGAAATCTATGCAGGAGGAGTTGGGTTTATTGGGAGTGAAGAGTGTACAGCTGGCCTGAGATAACATGAAAAAACCTTGGCTTGTTCAGGTATTGTTTGATCCTTTAAAGATTTATGCCACTATAGCAGTGATGGAGAACCTATGGCATGGGCGCCAAAGATGGTACACAGAGCACTCTCTGTGGGCAAGTGGGTGCCCTCCCTGACAACTCCCAGAGTTTGTTAACTAGAAAGGCAGAGGGACTCCGGTGGAGCTGCTCCCCTCCCCCTCTCCACTGTATCTGATGACATTTCTTCACATCACCCAAGATCTCTGCCTAGTAGCTCAATGGGACCTCTCTGGGGATAAGATGAGTGGCTCACAGGCAGCAGAGCTGAAGGGGAGTAGAGCACTCGGGCTACTCCCCTTCCCCTCTCTACAGTTGCTGAGGAGATTTCCCACTTCACCCACACCTCCACCCCGCAGCCCAATGGGAGTGCTTTCTCCCTCCCCTGTGTGGGGTAAGGAAGAGGAAGGGTGTACCCTGGCACTTGGTGGGATGGAGGGACATGACTCTTGGTCTGGGAAGTAGGGTGTGTGCAGGGCCCAACACTCTGTCTCTAAAAGGTTTACCATAACTACACTATGGCCAAGAAAGTTTACTTTCACCTAAGCAGTATGACAGCTAACCCTGTACTGAACTTTTAGGACTTCATAGCAAATATTACAAACCTTTGTTATCAAGCACCATTGTATGTTTTTTTTTTATCATCCTCTGTACCTTTTCCTGTATTAATTACTCATACTAAATAGCTATCAAAAACAATAAAACATAATGCAGAACATCTTATGTGGGGTCTTATCACAAACTGGGTGTAGTGAGACCTCCAATTTATTTTGTACCTATGATAAATTAAAGTTGGATTTTTAGTGCATAATTTGGCCCAGAATTCTTATTCTTTTTATCCAAATCACAGAATGCCCCAAATACTTCTTTTGGGATACCTCAGTGATGATTACTAGGGTTGTCTCCATTTTTAAAAGCATGTTTTTTTTCAATTTTATAATAAAATATAATGATTGATTTAATTAAACATTTATCTCTAAAAGAATCTTACAAGTTGCTTTTTGAAGTTCTCAAAATCTAAAGCTATTGTGTACAGTATTTTCAAGTATCAAACTGAGTACCTTTAGCTAAATTTCCATCTTATCCTTACTGGATTACACGTATCTTTTCCATTTAATTAAATTAATGTTTATGAACTCTTTTTTCCCATTGTGGGTCTAAAATTAATGAATTTATATTCTGTAACCCACTTATATTTTTAGCTTTTACCAACATTGGAATGCAGCTTTTGGCACTGTGGATAGATAGCTCACTCTTTTAACTGGTGAATCCAGCCAGGACAACCATTTTGTAGGAAACTCCAGTCATACTTGTTTAATTTCTAATGTAACTCTATTTCTAGTATCTGTCCAAATCATCACTATCAGCCTTGTACATGTGGAGTGTCCCTCTAAAATCTGTTCACCTTTTCTTTATGTATTGTTTCCTTCTGATTCAAATTTAAACTCTTTGAAGGTGAAAAATAACTTATTTGATTAGGTTTCAGATACATTGTAAAGTAGAACTACAACCTATATTTTTCTGGACACTAGCTCTATTAATGATTCCAAAGATCATGTTTATGTTTCTTAAAAAAAAGTAGTCTCACTGTCAGATCAGGCTGAGTTTTTTCCTACTAAGAATGCATTTTCATATGAATATGTTTTAAACAATAGCTCCACCATTCATATATAACTGACTTTGAAGAATATGTTAAATTTGGTTTGTTAAAGTTTATTTCAGTCCTTTGGTCCACTGTTTTAGTCTGTAATGACTATTTCCATCCAGTTATATCATATAAAATGTTAATTTTATTAATATTTAATATTCCTTCTCAGTATTATATCATTTGGAAATAAACATGCCAAAAATTTCTTCATCTTAGTTATTGAAAAAAATGTTGGACAGAACAAGGCTAACCATTAAGAGATTGCTAAGGCAATCTGATCCACTTAGATTTCTCTTCAGTTTCATTAATCTCTTAATCAACAATTTGGATTAAATTGAGGCAACTTCTCAATTCATTCATTCTTCCAAAATAAAAATCCTTTATTTGGAAGGAACTTAAATGTTAACAGAGTTCCCTACCCAAACGGGAATTTTCTTAATAAAATTTCACAAAAGCTGCTTTAATACACTCAAAGTTGGAGTACTACTATAAGCCAAGGCAGCTTTTTTTTTAATTACATAAATCTTGATTTAGTTATTTTACTTATTTACTTATTTTCATCTGAAATCTATCACTCTCCAATGTCTATCTGTTAATTCTAGAATTTTCCTTTTGGCATAGGTAGATCATGTTTAACAAATATTTAGTGATAATCTACTATGTAAAAGATACTGGACAAAAAGATACACATTACTCTCCTTGTATTGTTACTAATATTTCATAGATTCACAACCAGAGTAATTCATAGATATTTGGACAGTCACATTAACAATTTTGATGTAATCTGCTTGAATTTTGAAAGAAAGAAGAAAAAAGAAAGGGAAAGAAAGAAAGGACAAAAGAAAGAAAACAATGCAAAAAGACAAAGCATAAGGGGAAGGAGCACAGAATAGGTGCCATTATCTGACAATTTTGTATTTAAATTTGATTGAATAATTATGCTTAATGATTTTGTTTTTTACTTCTTTAGCAACAGAATTACAATAGAAGATTCTTTTGTTATTTTAAATAAACTAATGTGTACCACAGACTTGTTAGGTCATGCTGAGTCTTATTATTTTAAATTCATATGGACAGGACAATTTATTTCAAGCTATATGTAAAACTATATTTAGAAATGAAGAGGTTCTCACGAATATTAGAAACACTTTATGTCTCATTTAAGTTTGGAAATTAATTCAAAAATTGAAATAACTTCTTGGATTTCTTTTTTTGTTTGTTTCTTTATTCGTTTTTTTGGCATGACACTTCCTTTTTAATGAGAATAAGAAAATCCTCTTATGAACCTAAATAGGTAATTTGGAGAAAATTGTAGGCACAATTTGCCATTTGTTAAAGTCAACAAAAATTTTTATGTAAAACCACAGTTTTCTAAGAGAAAACAGCTTAGATTGTGATGTGGAAATAATGTCCTTGATATTTACATCATATGTATGTATGTTTGCATGTGTATGAAACCTATTTAAATATAAAAATATGTATATGATACATGTGTATACATATATAATCAGTAGCTATGTTTTTAAACTGTGGTTTTCTTAATCATCTATTATTTTGTAGTATTCCATAAATAGAAATTACTACTTCGACATGTCAATATATTTATATCTCTTTTGTGAATACTCCTTCCAATTGAACTCCAAACTATATCATCTCATCCCATAAATCCTCCATAGTTTTCTCATGCAATTTTAATGGAGCATTTCTTTCCGTAATCTTAGTATTGTGAAGATGTCAAAGTAACTGTCCAGCAATTATACTTAATTCATATCATATGACAAGTGAATAGGAGGAATAGAATTAACATATGGCACCTCTAGAGTTTCATAAACTATGAAAAGCACATTTTTAAAGAGGTATTATAACATTTGATACTCAGAAAAACTCTGTGAGGCATGTGGTATAATTATTTCCCATTTTACCATTGAGAAACTGAGGCAAACACAGATTACATGACTTATTCAGGGTCACACAATTAGTGCATATGTGAAGCAGAATTTGAGTGGAGGAATTCTAGACTCTGAACTTTTTATTTTATCCACTATATCACCAGCTACCACTATAGTTGTCCTTTATAACATTTCATCCCACAGAGTCCATCCTTGGTATAAATTGTAGAAAACTAAAACCAACCTAGATAATTTCCATTGGTGATAAGATGTCTTTCTTCAAGTGCTCACTAATATTTATCATCATCATCATCATCATCATCATCATCATAGACTATGATATTCCATGACTTTCAGGCATTTTAAGAACATTGATTATTTATATTAAGAATAGGGCCTTCATTTTATGGAAGATGCTTGAAGTCTATGAAATCATTGTACAGTTTTTCAAAGTCAACCCAGTTGGCTGACTTCTTATTAAAATCTGATCCTAGCTCATATGTGGTGTCTGAGATATGTTTATGTTATATGTACCTATATATACATATGTACATGTGTTTATATATACATATAATATTCACATATGGAGAGGGAAAGAGAGGAAGGGAGATAAAAAGGAAGGGGAGAGAAAATTTTCCCATGTGAAGATAATATGAAATAATTTGAGTAATTAATATGAAATTAATTAATAATATTAATTAATAAGCCTGCAATGGTACTCAGTGCAATGAGATACATGTTATATCCAAAAAGTAGCTTGAGGACCTCCTCATTTATGGGGACCTGTCCTCTTTAATCTGAACTCTGAACTAGACCTTCTTCAAAGCACTGTCAAATAACTTCGGTGAGTATGTATCTCCTGTTTTATGACTCTAGGTATTGATAATCAGAAGGTTATAATATAAGTCATGGTAGAAGGAATTAGACCCACAATTGCTAATACTTAGCAAGACGGGGAGTAGAAGAAGACAGAAAATTATGCTGTAGTTGAAAATTTTCAGAGTAGAGCTTAGCAGTTGAGAGACCTTCAATTGGAGAACATTAATCTTCTTTATAATATAAATGGCTAAATTATGTGGAGATGGTAAAAGATGAAGATAAAAAGAAAAGACAAATGTCTAAAAGTCAGTCTGCACCAAAGGGCAGCTAGATGCGTCGGTGGATAGTGTGCCAGGTCCAGAGTCAGAAGACATCTTCCTGAGGTCAAATTTGGTTTCAGATACTTACTAGCTATTTGATCCTAGGCAAGTTACTTAACCATATTTACCTCAGTTTCCTCATCTGTAAGAAGAAGAAAAAGGATATGGAAAATAATACCAGTTTCTTCACCAAGAAATGCAGTCATGAAGAATCAGACAAGACTGAAAAATGGTAGTACAGAAGTCCATGACATTCAATTTTACCACAGTGTATCAGTCTCTGTGTATAATGTTTTTCTGGCTCTGCTCCAATTCCTGGAGGTCTTTCCAGTTCACATGGAATTCCTCCATTTCATTATTCTTCTGTATTAGCAGCAATGCAATGACCCATGACAATTCTGAAGGATTTATAGGAAAGAATGATACACACATTCAGAGGAAGGACTACAGGAGTGGAAACACAGAAGAAAAGCAACTGCTTGAACACTTGGGTTGATGAGGACATGATTGGGGATGTAGACCTGAAAGGACCACACCAAAGCAACTATCAATAATACGTAAATAAGTCTTGATTGATGACACATGTTAAAACTAGTAGAAATGCACGTTAGCTATAGTGGCAGAGTTTGAGGGGGTGAAGGGGAAATTAAAAACGTGAATCATGTAACCATAGAAAATTTTTCTAAAAATAAAAAAAATTAATTATAAAAAATTAAAATTAAATTAAAATAGAAAAAATAGAAAAAAAAAGACTGAAAAATGACTAACTTACAACAACACACTGGACCAGAAGATAAAGTTCCAAGAGTGTAAAGGAAAAGGATAATATTATAAATGTAAGTTCATTGAAATTATATCAAATTTGTGACTTACTCAGGTGATGTTCAGTAGTCCAAGGGCAGATACAAAAAGGACTAGCCAAGTTTGAAATTTAGCAGGCCAGCAAAACTCATTCATGTGTGTCTGTATGTGTGTGTGTGTTTTGTTTGTGTGTATATAACTTAGAATGTTTCTTGAACACAGTTGGTATATACTAAATATGACAATGTCTCTTGAGTCATTAAAGTGGCAAAGTGGCATATCAACCTATGTCAGTACAGGGAATGGAGAAAAGGGAAGTCAAAGTAGGGGAGGCAAACTGGAGGTATAAGAAGAACTGAAAGAAGTGAAAATTAAGATGAATCAAAAACAAAACAATCCACTGTTTTTGAAGTAGTGGAAAGGTGGAAGAATTGATCCCAGAGTTGAGTTTTCAGAATTTTAAATGATATAGTTCTGTGAAGCAGCAAATTTAAAGTGTTTCAATAAAGGCGTCATGTTGCCAAGATTTGATTCACCAAAACTCAGTAATCATACTAATTGGCACTATTAGTTTGTAGAACTACTTGGTATTTCATTGCATGTATTTATCTGTCATCATGATTCTTCAGTAGAAAGATAATCTCCTTGAAGACAGGAACAGTTTATTTTGTCTTTGTATTTAATTTATAGTTTCATAAGTTTCATAAGTACTACCAAACCTTTCCATTTGACTTATGGCTGAAAACTTAGATGTTATGCCTCACCACTGGAATGTGAAATACTTATCCTTAGCACTTAGAAAGCTCTTTGCCAACAGTGAGCACTTAGGAAATAATTTCTATACATTAATTCATATACATCTCAAACACTTATTTTCCTTGGACATAGTGTTTACTAAATATGATTTGTAGAAGTAATTTGAATTATTGAAAATGACTTGAATCCACCCAGTATTTTCCTTCTCCATTAGGACTAGACCATCCCTAGCTCCTTTCAGAGTCCACATTTCTTTCATCAAAACTAGAAATATATATTTTTTAATTTTTAATAAATGTACCATGGTATGTTAACTAAATGAAGAAATATTACTATCTTTTCTTTGCTGCCCTTAAAGGCATTATTTAATTTTGGCATTGTAATTATTTGAGTAAATAAGAAATAATCCAATGGTAAAAATTTTCTGCATTATAAAAACTTGAAATTATAATACACATTCACAATCTTTGCATAGCATTTTCCTTTGAACCTCTATATTTGTTGACATTTCAACTTTCTTTACTTTGTATTCTGAAAAGACTTTTGGACTAATGTGTTTACTCCATAATTCATCTTTCTATATCTAGGTATTTGACTCATTTCTCTTTTCTGGGAAAAGTCTAGAAGTCAAAACTTGCTTCATTCTAAGAAGGAAGACAATTATTAGTACATAGTCGATTAGAGAAAGCAATTCACCATGAGTATACAGTGTTTGGAAATGATAGAACTTTCAAACTCTTAATTCAAGTTTTTACAATATAGCATCATTATTTGGCATAAACAGAATTCTTAGAAAAGACAGTACATCTTTAAATATAACAATTTCCAATAAAAGAAAGTTATATATTGTATGACCTTGCTGATGTCTCAGCTTACTCCCATGAATGTAGTTAATAGAGTTGTCTATATGATTTTTTTTAAAGTAAGGGAATATGAAGTTCTTCCCCAGCAAATGGTATTAGAGGAAGCTATTAAGGTATTGAGAATAGTGACGGTGTTTTCTGAAAAGAATGATAATCTTTGATCTCAGGACATTAGCTTCCTTCTTGTTTCTTGAACAAGATACTCCATTTCTCAACTATGGACATTTTAAATATCTTCCCTCTGTATGTGAAAGACTCTTTCTTCTCATCTCTGCCTCTTGCCTTCAAACCTTTCCTTAAAGTACCTAGGATGTGTTTAAGATTCTGCATTCTCAAAGAATCTCTAGATTCCTCCTCCATTAGCTATAATTCCTATCCTCTTTTAATTAGCCTTGATTTATCTCCTATATAGCTTATTTGTACATAGTTGTTTGTAAGTTTTCTCCTCCAAAAACATTGTTTCTTGAGAATAGAGATTGACTTTTGCCTTTCTTTGAATTCTGAGTTTAGCATAGCTCCTGGCACAAAGAAGGCACTTAAATATTTTTGACTGACTAAAAATAGTCTAGAAGTGAGAAGTAGGAGACCTGGATTCTTGCCCCACAAATCTTTCCAGAGTCTGTTGCCCAACTATTGAATCCTAAAGACTCCATATGACTATAAAAAAGACGAGAAGGGGTATGGCTGAGGATAGAAGTATAGGGGTTAAACTATATAATTTTAAAAGTTCCTTGTAGTTGTAATATTCTGTGCTTGTAAGGTTTTCTAATGACTCAGTTGATTCTAGTAATAATAAGGTGTGAACATATGAGTACTCTATGACCTCATTCACCATCCCTGAGAAATCCTAGTCCAAAATACCCTTTTCTGGATAATATTCCCTTAACATTTTTGACTTCCTTCATCAAAACATAAAATCTCTAAGGGAAGGTATTTTTAAAAATTTGAATCCTCAACATTAAGCACTGTGCCTTATGAGTGAAAGAATGTTCCTTCCTTTGTTTCTTCATTCCTTCATTCCTTGGTTCCTTTGTTCATTCACTCCTTTGTTCATTCCTTCCTTCCTTCTCCATTTAGGCTGGATTATGGTTTTAATATTTCTAGATATAATACATATTCAAAAATTTATTTTTCTTGTAGTCAAAAAATATGTATTCAATTCCACCACATAATAGTTCTGTGACCTCAGGAATTTTACTTTAATTCTCTTATGGTCTCAGTTTACTAATATTTAAAGTGAGCCTAATGATACTTAAAGAACCACACAGGGTTATTATGGGGAAAGTGCTCTCTAGTATGTAAAGTACTATTTAACTGTAACCTGTTACTACCATATATAACTGAATCAACTACTAGTATATATGTGCATACCAAACCTGAGATCAGTTTCTGGGTCCAATTATTTTTGGCCCTACTATAAAAGTGCCCTATTTTGCTAAAGTCTAAAATCTGTTTTCATTTTCTTAAGTCCCTCTTCTTCTGCCCCTTCATCCTATCCCAGACTTTCCCTCCAGTATTGTAGAATATTTGGAGGTAGTTCAACTTTGGCTTTTTTGTAAAGAAGGAGATTGAGTGTTAAAATGGGATAAGGAAATATTTAGCTATAGCCTTATGTAATAAAAGAAAATTACCTTGTCAAAAGTCACTTCAAGTAGTTTTGGTTTAAGAATCAAGGACAATCTACATCCAGAGAAAGAACTATGGGAGAAAAAACACAGAAGAAAAACAACTGCTTGATCACATAGGTGGATGGGGATATTAAACGATCACCCTAGTGCAAATGTCAATAATATGGAAATAGGTCTTGATCAACGACACATGTAAAATCCAATGGAATTGCACATTGGCTATGGGAGGGAGGTTTAAGGAGGGGAGGGAAAGAATATGAATCATGTAACCATGGAAAATGTTCTTAATTAATAAATAAATTTAAATTAAAAAAGAATCAAGGACAAAAAATATCTAATAATGCTTTATGTCTTCAGATACTACTTCCATGAGTCTTTGACTAGCTTTCATATACATCTTCTGAGTCATCAACCAACTAACATTAACCTCTACAAGTGGAGGTGAACAATAGGATATAGATGAGTCATTCAAATGATTTCTCCAAATACTTTTAAGGGCCTTCTATGTACACAAGACTCTGCTAGGTAGAGGTGAGGATGTTGGCCAAGTGAATGAAATCCTAGATTCATCATAAAGGAGGTCAATAGTGTCAAACAAAGAGAAATTCAGTTTATTAGAGAATGTTAAATATAGCCTTTTAATAAAGGAAACAGCTCAGTAGGCTGAGAGCTAGGCCCAGAGATGGGAGGTCCTAGGTTCAAATATGGGCTCATATATTTTCTAACTGTGTGACCCTGGGTAAGTCACTTACCTCCCTATTCCCCAACCCTTACCACTCTTCTGCCTTGAAACCAATAGAGTATTGATTGTAAGACAGAAGGTAAGGGTTTAAAAAATAAGGGAAAGAAATGATGCATATTTTCAAACATTCTGATGAGATCATTCATGATATTGCAGTTACTCCTTTTGTTCCTATTCCAGCATTCTAGTAACAGCAGATGGCCAAGGCAATATTGTTCTACACCTGCTTCTGTCCCATATATTTTATGACTTTGCTTCTAAGAATCATATAAAGCAAGTCTTGGTCAAATCATTATTCTACTCTTTCTAAATTAACAAAAGAATATGATAACATAGGTAGCATGAATGTTAATACTTCTATTGTGCAGATAAGGAAAAGGCACAAAGTGATATGTTACCCAAAGTTGGATTGATAGTGATGTATCTTGAATTATTATTTACAAATCATGATTATATTTTTCTCATGTTCTTTACAAAATATATTAAGGAAACAGATGATAATAAAAAGAATTTTAGGTTAAGATTCTTCACTACCTTTTTGAAAGGGCATAAACCTGGAAAGTATTTGAATAAAAATAATTATTACTAAGCATGACACAACTATATATCTAAGACAATAGTTTCTGAGCTGTTAGGTATGAAATGCAAAAGGGAAGTGGGGATATTTATATAGATTAGTCCTTGAAGTCATTAGCTTTGTATGAATAAAAATTTATATACATATATGCATGCTTATTTAATTCCATATGGCTAATGTCTTTTCTCAATATGCAATCATTAGAAAATATTCACTAGTTCTTGACTTCCAGAGGTCTGAAAATCAGATGAGATATTGAATGCAAATGGCTTTGTAGGCCTTAAAATGCCATGTAAATATCAGTAGGAAAAGTGATGGTGGAGGAGAGGAAGGTAAAAGAGAAGAGGAGGAAGAGAAGAAAGAGAAGAAAAAAGAAAAAGTAGCACAATATAAAAGGAAAGAAAAAACATTTCTTATGCACTGAGATTGCAGGTAGCATTCAAACTTTGTGATATGCCACTTTGTACCATTTTTAGAGACAGAATTAAAGGTAGACTGGTCATGCATATGAGTTAATAACATAGGATATATGCTCTAAGTTTAATGTAGAGTCAACTTTTTTTGTAAGTGGTCAATTTGCATGTTTTATCCTTCATAAACCAAAATTGTCAATTGCATGTTTGTTCACACATGACATGTATGTGAGGTCATTTGTACCTATTAATAGTGCAGTGAAATGGCTACTAGAGCTATTCTTTTTTCTCTTTAGTAGATAAAGGCCATGAGGCCCAAGAATTTGTCATTTGTATAGGCCATATAACTATAAAGTGTCAGAGCTATGATTAAAATTCATGTTTTATTTCAGCCAAGTTCCACATATTCTTTTCTGCTTTAATTTCTACTTCCTCTTATTACAATTTTTATTTTCCAGAGAAATTATAGGATTATAATTGTATAGTCCTAGCTCTACAGCTGAAAGAGATTTTAGAAGCTAAACAGATGTTTAGAGAGTAAACTGAGTCCCAGGCATCTTAAAGAACTTGTCTAAGTGAGGGGGGGAAAGAAGGATTTGAACTAAAGTCATCTCACTCCAGGAGAGAAGAATCATTCTACTCTACCATTCTGAACTCGCATGAACTTTAATGTGAAACTTCCTAATTTATTTTTAATTTTTCATCTAAACCCATGATCCAATAAATGTGCAAACTCCTTCTATCATCAAAGTTCATTGATTTATTTATAACCTGTAGAATAAGGAAGTTGCTTTGGACTATTAAGAGGTTAAATAACTTGTCCATGCATATCCTGGAGTCATTTCCAAACTCAATGTATGGAAAACAGAATCTCTCTTTCCCCTAAAATTCCTCTCCTCTTTTAAACTTGTTTGTTACTTTCTAGGGTGCCACTGTCTTACTGGTCTCTGTTAGACTCAGTATCATTCTCAGTTCCACCTCTCACAATCACTCTCCATATTCATCCTGTTGCCAGAACATGTTTTTTTACTCACATGAAATCTTATAAATATCTTCTTCTCTCAAAGCCACCACTCCACTGCAGGTTCACATCACCTATTAGAGGGATTGTGCAAATAACCCCAAATTTCTTTTCTTCTGTCATCTCTCACCATTCCTATTCATCTTCCTTCTATTCAAGAAAATCCAGTGACTCATACCCACATGCAGTATAACCTCCTCTTTTTAGTTCACTGAAAACTTTTCACAACATGTTCCCTTCCTGCCTTTCTGGAATAATTATTCTTTGCATTCTACCATTTACTCTATGATTTGGTAGTATTGGTCTTCTTGCTCTTCCTTTCCAAATGACACTTCATCTCCTAAATCCAAGCTTGGGATGCTCTCCTTCCTCACCTCTGTCTAATGACTTCCTACAAGACTTAGTTAAAATCTTGTCTTCTTTGGACGCTTTTCCCAGTGTCCTCTCCAATCTCACCACTATGTTGTTGGCTTCCCTCTGATATTACATTTGTATATGTCTTTCAGTTATTTATTAATCATCTCCCTTAATAGACTTTGAAATCCTCAAGCAAAAGGAACTTTTTAATTTACTGTATTTCTAGTTCTTAGCACAGGGCAGGCAAAAAAGTCCTCACTAAATGTTCATTGACTAACTGAACGACAGTTTACCTGTGTAAGATGTCACATTTGAACACAAGCCTTCTTTTACTATAAGATTAGTCTTCTTTCCACAGCATCATTTTATGTTTCTAAAGTATATAAGATTTAATATGCATATTGTATTGGTGTCATTTTCCTCTTCATCCATGAGTTCCTTAGTTGTATGTCATTGTGTCATATCTGAAAGTGTACATCTCCTAACACTTTTGACAGCTCGCTACACATATTAGGTACCTCAAAATATCTGTTGCATCATTCTGTGGCATAGCTCATTAAATGAACAACATTAGAGACATCACAAATGTGGAAAATAAATTGGAAAAACAAACTAAGGCATTATTATTGACAAGAAAGAAAAATAAGAGGGACTATTTACATCAAAGGGATTGTAATATTAGATATATAACTTAATATGGAAAATTAATCCTTTAATCAAGTGTGGCATTATAATATTATGAATTCATTGAAGGTATCATTAATAATGATTAAAAATGCATTATAGAGATTGGGAAAAGGGTGGAATGTTAGTTAATTCCACGTTAATAAAATTGTATTTCACTTTGTATGAATCCTGTTCTCATTTTTGGAAGCTTCTAAGGAATTTCTAATGACTGTAGTACATTGTAAATAAAATAACTCAATATGAAAATAGTGGCAACAATAGACCAAGATAATAATTGGAATTTTTATTGCTTTACTAACTGAAGTTCTCGCATCGTTTAATTGGTGTTTAATGTTGCTTAAATTACTGCAGCAATAAAGGAAATATATCCACTCCAATTAAGCCTTTGTAATTTCAAAGAAGGTAAATTTGGTTGTTATATTTTTATTCCCCAAAGTGTCATTTAAAATTATATTGGTAATTTTTAAAAAAGTATATTTGCCTTCTTTATTGTTTTGTTTGTTTGTCTAACTTTTGTTAAGAATCATTGAAAATACTACACATGACAAAGACTTTATTTTTACATTTTTGTTTAACAGATCCTCACCTAAAACTGTGAACCCTCCCTTAATTCAAGAAAAATCATAGCAACTGAAGATCACAAGTGTGAGTACATTTGACTACTAGTATTTCCATTACTAAAGATGCTAATAATTTGGTTATGTGATGGACTTTTTAAGTATATAGGATATAAATAAAGATATTAGTTCTAGAGTAACTTTTTAATTGGATACTAAATTGAAATGTTAGAAATATAAAAAGGCAAGTCTTAATACAACATTGGGTTTAATATATCATACTCTTCTAAAATTAGAGGAACAAATTATATAATTATCTTCTGAAAAACATTTAGATGACTGTATTCCATTAAAATAGTGCACAGATTAGGAGACTGGATGGGTCAAAATTATGTACTTAGTCAAACATATAATTGTAGAGGAGTGGAAGAGTCATTTCCACAATTCCCTATTAAAAAATGGAGGCAAATGAACATTCCATCTTTAATCTTTACCTGTTACCAGAGGAATTGGAATAGGGTTAGTAAAACCAATAGCAGAACAAGAGATGCATTCAGTTTTGTTATAAGTCAGCTTGAGTATACAATCTATATTGGATCTAAATTGCTTTCTATTTATTGTGGTCTTCATCTTAAATCATCTAGCTGTGGACAATAAAGAAAATACTTAAAATGAATGATAGATCTTTATTCAGTCTATAATTTCATTGCTTCATTTATAGATCTGGCTATAGATAAATTCTATATCACTTGTCACTAATTAATTTCATTATAGACCAAAATTTCCTTTTTTTGGTGTTAACTATTTAATAGAAATATTTAGCAAATGTATTTAATGACATTCATTTGTTGTTTGGGAAAATTAAATTATTTTTTGAGATTCTGAATTAAACGCAAGTTCTATCAGTAGGTGTTTACATTGATCAAATTACAAGTCTAGATTTAAAAAGCTGAAATTACCATGCTTTGAATTTTTGATAACTTACCCTGCCTTCCTGTACCTTCAGTGATTTACAAACATTTCACTTTCTTACTAATGGATGGTAGCTCATCCTCTTCAACCCCGTTACTTTTTTTTTTAACCCCATTACTTTTGATCCCAGATAAGTTGTCTTTTATAACCTGCTGTTATGGTTTAATGGTTTATGTTTTATAGGAGGGGAGATGTGGTCATGGAGGCAATTTTAGGGTATGGGAACTGTCAAAATAAATATATAAATAAATGTAAAAGAGAAAACAGCTCTGGCTTCTGAAATTTATAGAAGATGCAAGCAAGGTCTGGTGATCTACTGATGAATTTCCCAGTGTCAGATAGTTTTCATTTTGCCTCCTTTGCTGTCACAATACCTGAAATAATAAGGGGTCTTTCCCACTAATGGACAATGGTGCCTGTTCGCCTCCTGAAAACTTGGCAGAGGCAGCCTGCTATGTGGCTTTATCTTTGAAACTGAGGTGAAACAAGCTTGCTTGGCTGCAGATAAGCGACTTAGAAGCAGTTCTATTCAGATGTACCTGTCACTAATTTATCTGGGGTTTTTTTGTGATTCATATATACTGTTCTGTGTGCGACAGAGCATTAAATTGCTTTCCTCTGGGAACAGGTCACATTCAGGGATCGGTGGAACCAAGCTTCCGAATAGTGCGCCCTTCATTCATACAGGCTGTTTCTATTGAGATTTTGGCAGTTGGATTCTTTATCTCATTAGAGATTGTGCACTAGGTTTTGGCAGGCAATACCGATAACTTTAATATAAGGTAGATAACCTCCCAGTGCAACTTTAGCAGTGGAGGGCGTAGCATAATGTTGACTAGCTTTTATTATTCTCTCCAGTACTCACAAACAAAACAATTAAATTGGTTCCCTTTGCCATTTACCACTGTTTTGACAAGCAAAATACCCATAGCTATATTTTTCATTAATACTTTAATTTTTTATTAATGTACTTGCAGGACACTTTTCCTTTCTTTATAAGGGGTTGAAACTTAATTAATTTATATTAACTAAATATTATATTTAATAACTTATATTAATTATCTTCCACATACGGAAGCAGAGTGAGAATAACTGATAGGCAAGTCCTCAATTGATGTCCTTGCTACACGATTAAGACATTATTAATAAGGCCTTCATGATATTGATTCTCCCCTGTCTGCACCATGATACATTTATGAGAGGGCATGAGGAAAAATTACATGAGTGAGGTAGGAATGAATGGGATGTAATCTGAATCTTTAAAAGGAATACACTAATGGATGTGACTTACAGATTCATTGGAGCTTGGGAAGATTAGAATATAAGGATAACCAAGAGCTGACATGATTTACTAGGTGGCATCAGGAAGACCTTGATGTAATACTACCTCTGAAATCAGACAAACTGTGTGGTCTTAGGGAAAGCCATTGTAGGAAGATAGTTAGGGATAGAGTAGATTTTTTAGGGATTAGCTTTAAGAGGAAAAGAAGGAAATTTGGATACAAGTCCTGGGAGAGGATTCTGAGGAGAGAGGGATTGAGGGAGTTGTACTGGCAATTAACTGGCATTTGTACTCTCTTCCCTGATCTCCACTAAGCTGGAAGGAGGTGTTTTCACTCTGACAGAGTTTCCCTTAGAAGTCCAAAATCTCATGGAGTGATTAGGGACTTCTTGGTTGAGAGTCTGCTTTGGAGTGAACTGTTTCCCTGAGTACAGAGATCGTTTGCCACTTATCCATCTGCCAGAAATCTTATTGGGCTAAGGTAGTCCAAATATTGTCATCTGGGACTTAGGGCTATAGAGTATAGCCAACCCCAGGCTTCCCTTTTCCCTCTTTTTGTTAATCCAGAGTAAATGGATTACTTTAGAGTTAGATAGTTTGTGTGTGTGTGTGTGTGTGTGTGTGTGTGTGTGTGTGTGTGTGTGTTTAAATAAGACCAGGGAGTTGTAGGTAGGACCCAGAGAAGAGAAAGAAGAGCTCTCCTTTTGCAGGAGGCATAGAAGTTGGGTGGAGCTTAGTTTTAAGAGTGTTAGGGTCTTACTTACTAGTTTTACTTACTCACATTATAAAACAAAATTTGTTTTATTATAAGCTAAGGGGTTTGTGCTTTACTGGCCCTAGGGAGGTTCCTAGGTGGGTTATATCATCTCACATCCCTCTAGGACAGTTCCCTGTCTCACTCTCAAAGGTCCAGACAATTGCTTATGACAATTTTATTTTTATATTATTTTTGTTTTACTTGTCCTGTTCCTCCCTTGCCTGAAATCCATTCAAAGAGGGGAAGAGATGGAAACAAATGTTAAGTGTCTGCTCTGTGCCATGTTAAGTTTTTATAAAAGTTTTCTAATTCTATCTTCACAACAATCCTGTGAGGTAGTTGTGATTATGATCCCCAGTTGATAGTTAATGAAACCAATGCACATAGAATTAAAGGACTTGTCTAGGGTCACAAAACTAGGAAGGGTCTAAAGCTAGATATTAGCTCAAATTCATTTGACTCCATGATCATCTCCCCATTATCTATGGCACCTAACTGTCTCTATTCAAGAGATGAATCATTCACTAAAATGCTAATCTCCATTGGTGGAGGTAGCCTCCCCATGCAGGGAATTCCTTAATTCCCTAATTCCCTATATCCATAAAATCATAAGGACAAACTTTAGCAAGAAAAGGTCTGAAAAAAGCTTCAGTAAAATTATTTTCCCAAAAGAAAATATTTTCACATTTACATAGTTATGACTATTACTAATCCTACTATGCCACTCCTTGGAGTTGGAAAGATAATAGGTTGCTAAAAAAAACAAAAACAAAAAAACAGAAAACCAAAAAAACACTCTAGACTTCCAGAGAAGGAGCCAATGGTATCTCTATGCAGATCGAAGCATACCATTTTCCAATTTATTTTCTTTAAGAATTTTTTTGGTGATAAGTCTCTTCTTCCTCAACTTGACAAGTATGGAAATGTGTATTACTTGATAGCACACATGTAACACATATTGGATTATGTACCATGTCAGGGAGGGAAAGAATTTGGAACTCAAAATGTGAGAAAAATGAATGTTAAAAATTGCTTCTATGTGTAATTGGGGGAAATATTACTGAAAAAAGAAGAGAGAAAATTGGAGAACTTATAGTAGAAAATATGCCAATTTGGATTTTTGAGGGGTACCAAAGGAGCTGAAGCTTACAGTTTTATGGAGAAGCTGCCTTAAGAGATGCTTATGACTAGCACAGATTGAGATCTTTAGAGCCAAGCTTCTTAGCATTTCTCAAAAAAAGCTGTTTTGTCTTTCTTTTTGTTTTAAGCAGAGGAACTGTGAAAGTAAAACCTAATATGCTTCCTACTTCCTTGAATTTTCAGCTTGCTCTAATGGGTACAAAATTAAGCCGATAAATGGCAAAGTGGTTGTTAACTGAAAGCAATCAGTGAAATCTTCTCAATGTGTTTTGGAGTTTGCCATGACAGCAGTCTTTATCGTCGTAAATGAGTTGTATAAGCCAATATGGTTGCCTGTCTTTTCACACTGAAAATAGTTTGCTCTGCCTCTTTTCTCCCCCTTTTTTGCATGGTAAGACAAAAATCAACTTTATAATTTTCATAAAGTGGAAAAGAGAAGATGATTTGAAGTGAATAAAAACATGACTTTTTTCCCACCCACATCAACAAGGTATAATTCTCTTCATTCTTGCCTAGTTGTAAAAACGTGCAACTTCTAACATAAACCAGATTATTCTTTTTTATAGAATTAATGCATAATTAGGGCATTACTGAGAGAACCCATTAGATCATTCATGCATAATTCACAGTATTTAAATGAGATAGTTTTCACATCTTCTAATCCTTAAATTAGAGAGTGACCTTAAAACCTCATAAGACTTCCTAACAAACACAAGTATGAAATAAATATATTTAATAATATTCAATTGACAAATTCAGAAGATTTTACAATACTTTGGTAAGCATTTTTTGAGAAGGAATTTTCAGGAGGATTGAAAATCATAAGTAACTATGAAAAAGAAACAGTATATAAATTGCGTGAATTAGACTCATTTTGTTCTTCCAACAAATTTGAAACTCAATTTCCATCTCCTCTGAATGAAGAGGATCTCAAAACTATAGCTCTAATAGTACTATCAGTTTCTATGGAATATTTTTACTCTGACAACTATTCTACATCTACAGAATATCCTAAATGCATAACACAGGCACACAGAAATATAATATTTTAATTTTCCATAAAGGGTGAACTTAACTTGGCATAGTCTTTGGTTAGCAATAAATGAAAGAACAGCATATCTTACAAATTTCTAGATCTTACATATTATTTCAATGAGCAGGCTAGTAAACCTATGCTCTCTCTTAATAGCCCAATAGCAGACACGCAGACACAGAAATCCCTACATACATACCCACACACATTAGGAAGATTAATATAATGATGATGAGAACAAGGTAATAAAAATGGAAAGGAAGATTATTAGTAAATAATGACAGACCTGGAATACCAAGCAAAATAGTTTAAAAAGTACTCATCTAGAAATAGCAAATCACTGGAAAATCCTGAGAAGAGTAAGATAATTTAGATATATGATATTAGATATAACTGATTAGATATATGCTTACGGAACATTAATTTTATAGTCATATAAAGCATGGATTGACAGAGAGAAACTGAGTGTAGAAATTCAAATCTTATTAAAATGTATTTTATAGAAATTAGGGCTTACAACTGGATGAAGGCAATGGAAATGAAGAGATAAGACCATATTAGAGAGATATTTTAGATTTGTAATCAACAATAGTTGGTAAGTAATTAAGTTTTAATAATAAAGGAGGTAAAGATTTAAGAAGGACACATAGAAGTCAAGCTTTCAATGATGGAAGATTATATGGATGGCGTTGTACCAGATTGAAAGAGTGAAATCAGGAGGAAGAAGAAGATTTAGGGAGTAAGACAAAAATCAGAATAAATGGATATTTGGAGTTTAAGTTCATATTCATATCAAGATAGAAATAATAGAGAAAAATATATATTCAATGAAAGTGTTTGCTATTGACCATCATGTCCAACAAGGAGTTCAAAAAGAAAAAAAGAATTCCTATGGATTTCTATAGGTCTTCAAATAATTACCGTTGGTATATGATATTCTGTTAATTATATCTTTATAGAACTCTGCAGAAATTTCTAGATGAGGTACAAAATCATGCCAAAAAGTTTAGACTAGCAAACCTTACAGTTATTTTCATGGGGAAGTTAAACATCTATTTTCCCGACTATGATATGCAGTTGAAAGCTGGATGTATGATCGACCATTACATTGGTATATATCAGTGGTTCCCAAACATTTTTGGCCTACTGTCCCCTTTCTAGAAAAAAAATATTTCTTAGCCCTCTGGAAATTAATTTTTTAAATTTTAATAGCAATTAATAGGAAAGATAAATGCACCTGTGGCCATCACCACTTCCCTGGATCACTGCAGCACCCACCAGGGGGCGGTGGCGCCCACTTTGGGAATCACTGGTATATATTTATATCTTGGATATCGAAATAATCTATATGTCTTTCCTTTTAAAGTACAGATCAAGCATCACATTTTGAATGATATTTTTCTCCAAACACTTTTGCTTAAATATTCTGTGCACATGTGTATTTTTTATGCTGCTCTATTTAGATATGTTCTTCCTCCGACCCAACCATCTCTTAGAATGTGAGCTCTTTACAAATAAGGATTGTATTCATATCTGCAGAATTTAGCACAAGTTTAGCAAATATTAGGCATTCAAGAAATACTTGTTGATTGATTGGGTTAAAAATTACAGTAAGAATAAAAGAACAGGCTGGATTTCATTTGGGAAATCATGTGGAGCTTTAAATAAATCCAAGCTTCTCTTGAAGCAAAAACTAAATTTGTAAAATGTGCATTCTTCAATAATGTTCAGTGGATTCAAATCCTGCAAGGCCACAATCTCTGTATTAAAATTCTAAGTCACAAAGAGTACAATGAAGAGGTGCATTGTGGCTATAAATAAATGACATTATATTGTCACTTTCTCCAAAATGGGTTAAAGTTCACTTAGGAATTTCACAAAAGATACAAAAAATAAAATAGAGGTCAAAAAAAGAGAACTGAAAATAGTTCGATTGTGTTTAAGCTGACCATGTTAAATGGGCTGAGTATGCTTTATTTGATTTTCTCTTTATCTGGATGCTATTGCTACTACTGCCACTTACTATCTGAAAATTGTAATTGTATTATATAATTCTTGCATATATGATGCTTTGATCCTCGCATGCTATGCATGCTGAGAAAAGGTATCCTCAGATCTCCTTTTGCTTCCCTTTTGAGGGAGGCCATGGGCCTGCCTATCCTTGCAGAAGGGGACATACCATCACTATGCTCTTCTGAGAGGCTGTGATAAGCCTTCCTGGTGAGCAGCAGGATTAAGGCACTCTATCCACCTGCCTGATAGTCTAGGAGTCAAATATAAAATGGCATCTTCACCTTCTGGCCCCTTTGGAAATGCCTGGCCTGCACAACTCAGGCACTAACCAATGGAACATCATATTGTAGCCTCTTATCTTTGATAAGACTCTATTACTACCTGTAGTAAAGTCTTAAACCCCTCCAGCATTCTCCTTTCAATAAAGAATTCATACTTCTGACCCCAGGGCCATGAGAATGCTCTTCACTCCTGATGTATGCTAGGGGAAACTTCTCTTGCCTTTACAAATTACCTATGTGCCTAGTTTCATATAATCATACATATACATAGATATACATATATACACACAGAGAGAGACAGAGACAGAGAGGAGTTATGATATTATGATTTAAAATATTATATCTTAAATTATATATCTATATATGTGCATATAGATAGATGATTTGAATATCTCGAATTGGTCCTGTATGCTCCTATAACCGTGAAAGTTCCCAGTGAGATATTGGGTATTTCATTGTACTTGTGCCTTCTCCTACATCTTTTGTTTTGAACACTCAGCCTTCTAATTGACCCCCTTTCATGTTGTGCCTCCCCCCCAATTATTCTAAGTACACACTCATTCTTTGTATACCTACTAAATAACCTATTAGATTTGGCTCTCTGGACCCTGATTCTGTCCTAAGAGGTTAAAGGCAGATTCTGGCTTCTACTTCCTTATAACTGAAGCTGATACTTTCAACATCTCTGTCCAGAATCGTAGATGTCTTCATATCTATTTGAGGAAACTTACTCTGATTTCCCTTTTATGACCTATTTTTCCACCTCTGCTGGCTTCCCATTATCTCTACTGACAGTAACTTCTTTGAGATAACCCTCTAACAGCCTTTTCTGACTTCTGGTCATCTTTTTGTACAATTGTGAACTATATTGAGCTTACATCTGTTTCTCTCTAGTTCCCTTTATCCTTGGCCTTTGTGGGACCCTTTTCAGATATTTTCTAGGTTTGGTTCGGGAGATCTGGATTTTCTATGACCTTTAATGTTGCTGTCTTAACCCAAAGTACACATTTTCTTTTTTAACCTTTTACATATCTGTTGTGAAGAACAGGCTTTTATCTCTCTTTCTTAAATGTCTAGCCAAGAAAAAAACCTGGGTAGAGTGAGTGTAAAAGGAAATAAATTAGGTGAATTTCTCATCCAATATAATAATGGAAGAAAAGCTATTTTTGTAATTCTAGACTGAAGTTTTATACAATGGATATATGCAGAATGATGCAATGCATTATTTCATTCATTCAAGCTTTAAAAATATTGAACAGGTAGAATAACAAACTTAGATAAATCTACTTAATTTATCACTGTGCGCATTCCAACCACCAGTAGAGATTGCAACCCTTCCATTTATGCCTCCATTTCCTGTGTGTTTCCCAGGAACTATTTTTTTAGAAGTTAAACACATTATTTAAGATGCCCCACTTGTACTTTTTATTATCTCCCTTAGTGGAAACAGTGTAATACTCAATCTAACTATCACTTCTTTTTCTCACTACATTATATGTTAATGGAGCCATAGCAGTGGCAATGGTACATCAGGTCAAAATGGCAAAGTTGGAAACATTTGAAATCCACTAACCACAGAACAAAAATTCCTCAAAACAAATACTAGAATGGTAGAACCAACAGAAGTAGTGAAGCAGTGCTTGGGGTCAGAAAAAAGTGTCAAGTTATGAGATACTGGGATATGAGAAGGGAGCTCAGAACAAGCCTAGCAGGACTCAGACACAATATAGGGCAAGCCACAGGAGAAAGAGAACAGGCAGCTCAGACCAGCCTTAGCAGAATGAGAGTGGAAATCAACATTATATAGAACTAGTAGCCGCAGAAAGAAAAGTGGCCCTACACATTTAGCCTGAACAGAAACTGGTTAAGACACAGTATAGTCAGAAGTGGGAGGAACTCTAGACTTTGGGGGATTATCGGGCAGAACCCAACTCCAACCAGCTGAACATTTGTGGATCTCCATACAGCACAACAACCAGGTACTTCTGCATTGTAATCAAACTGAGACCCAGCTAGCTGAGGGGACCTCAGGCAAAGTAAAAGCATACAATTCCTCCTCCCCAGGAATAGAGGGAGCTAAAATTCAACATATCTACAAAATCAAGGGAGGAAATATGAGCAAAAACTTGATACTAGAAAAATATTTCAACAAGAGAGATGACTAAAATATAAGCTCAGAGGAGAATAGCATATAAAAATGAAAATACATGAGGCCTTAAAAGAAAAGTGAAAGGATGTCAAGCTCAAAATAAACCCATGGGAGAGATCAAAAAATAATAAGAAAGCAAATAATAAGAAACTTAGAAGAAAAATTAGAAAAGAAAATGATAGAAACAAAAATAATGACTCAGAACAAAAACTTACTATAGAAATATTTCCCTAAAAAAGGAAACATTATACCTCAAACAGAAAAATACACCCCTAGATATTATAGGAAAGTTTTAGAATAGAATCCATTATAGGTAGTGCAAAAGCAGACCAGGCAAAAGCAGGAGAGCTGAACATTCCAAACTTGGAATTCTGCAGAGGGACCATTCTCAGTGACTCTCTCTAATGGCATTTGGCTTTTGGGGAGTTGGAGTTTAGCAACTGACTGAAGAGCCTGTGAATTTTGGGTTATCTCTGTGCCTTGGGAAGTATATACAAGATCATCTAGCAAGCCCAAGAACTTCAGATTGAGGTTAGAGTCTTATCTTGTATGGTGGATGTATAGATATATCTTTCTCCCTGACTTCCCCAGTGGATTTACTTGGCTGTTTACCTGGAATTTCCTGAGACCTGATACAGCTAGAAACCATCCAGTGGACTTCTCTGTGAGATTCCCAGTAATCCTGCCTTATTAGCCCTGCCTAAGATGACTGCTTATAGTTAGTGTTAGAGAAGCCATTTTCCCCTATCCAACATTCTCTTGGCAGTTTCCCATAGACATTAGTGTCAATTTATCCTCTTACCTCCCTTTCCTTCCCTTGTTAACTATTAAACCCTTTTATATAAACTTTCTTGACTTCTCCTTCCCAGACTACAAGAACCTACTGTTAAGTTAAATTGTTTTCCTGGCTGTGTTTGGGTTTTGTTATTTTGTTATTTCCCCATCTAAGTTTGTGATAGTTTGTTACCTTTTCCAAGTCAGTCAGGGACTAGTTTTACCCTGCTGTACTCGTGTTTCCCCTTCTAAACCCCTACCTATTCCCACTTACTTATTTCATAGGAAAAGAAGTTCAGAATCTCAAAAAAGAAAATTACTTCCTAAAAACTAGAATTGGACAAATGGAAGCTAATGACTTCATGAGAGAGAGTGACACAATAAAACAAATTCAAAAAAGGGAAAAAAGAAGAAAATTTGAAATCTCTCACTGGAAAATCAACTGACTTGGAAAATAGATCCAGAAGAAATAATCTAAGAATTATTGATTTGCCTGAAAGCCATGATCAGAAAAAGAAACTGGACACCATATTGAAAGAAATTATCAGGGAAATTTGCCCTGATGTTCTTGAACAAGAGGAGAAATTAGAAACTGAAAGAATCTACCTATGTCCTAAAAGAAACATCAAATTTTAAATTCCCAGAACTTCAATAGCCATATTTCAGAAAATCCATGTAAATTAGAAAATACTAAAAGTAGCCAGAAAAATATTCACATACTCTGGAAACACAATCAGAATTACACATGATCTAGCAGTTCTGGTATTAAAAGATTGATTGCAAGTCATAGAATATGATATTTTATAACACAAAGAATCTAATTAGACCTAGAAATAGAAATCACCTACCCAACAAAACTGAGCATAATACTCCAGGGGGAAAAATGAATATTTAATCAAATAGAGGAATTCCAGCGATACTTAACATTATCTGTTAATCTTTTTTTCCCCATTCATTACTTCTTTGGCGAAGAGGGTTGAGGAATTCACTCTTATTTGACATGACAGATATAGAATTATTTTGCAGCCTACTTATGCCTTTAAATTTTCCTTGTGATTATTTATCATTTTATACCTTCTAAGATAGTGGCCTTTCATAAGTCAATAGATCAATGAAAGAATACTGTTTTTTTTTTTTAATATTTTTAAACCCTTAACTTCTGTGTATTAGTTCCTTGGTGGAAGAGTGGTAAGGGTAGGCAATGGGGGTCAAGTGACTTGCCCAAGGTCACACAGCTGGGAAGTGTCTGAGGCCAGATTTGAACCTAGGACCTCCAGTCTCTAGGCCTGGCTCTCAATCCACTGAGCTACCCAGCTGCCCCCAAGAATACTGGTTTTAAAGAGACTTTTGTACTAATAAGCAACCTGAGATCATATAAAGAAATAAACAGTTTTCTTAAATATGAATTACCTTCATTTCCAACAGATCCATATTGGAATCCATGCACATACCTCAGAGACATATTTTGTTATAATTTAAAAATTAGCAAACATCCTCCCTCTCCCAGAACACTGTGAAAAAGAGGAAAATATTCCCTATAATAAATATGCATAGATAAGCTATTCAGATTCTCTTAATGGTTCTATCCAAATCTTCCAAAGAATTTTCCTCCTCCATAGCAGTTTTCAATTTCTAGAGAAGAAAGACTACCTATTATCTTTACCTGCCCTTTCTATTTTCCCCCATTGGATTTTAATCATCCTGAGGACAGGATCCATTCCAGTGAATTAATATATTTAATGGCTCTTCTCCAATTTCCTACCTTATCCTATGGGGAAAATAATTTAGATCTACTTGACTCACAGACATTTTCTCTTTTTCATTAAAGAAGAAATTAGGGCACTGGTTTTTGTGGTGATTGTCAATTCTCCTTATGTATCTTCCCATATAGAAAATATGATCATCTTTTTTCCCCTCCATCATGGCCAAGTTACCCAAAGACATAAAATATATTGGACAAATATTCAAGAAATGTTGGCTTCTCTATATGTATCTTTCTTAAGAGAGAAAAGGAAGGGGAACTAGGGATAAGGGCTGGAACTAAAATTTAACTGATATAGTTAACTCCCTGCTGAGGAAGCTCTCACTTGTATGGATTTAGAACTATACAGTTTTACTCTTCCAATACATTTTTTGTCATGATTTATCCAAATTTTTATTTTCATCATTGTCTTGGGAAATCCCCATGTGTTAGTAGAAACTTCCATCACCTGATTTATGCAGATGAGCAACTCTTTTGGAATGCAAAATCTTAAAATATTTTTAGGCATTTAAATATTAAATGATCTTGCATAGAAGTTAGTCTTGAAAGTAAATCTTTTTCCTAACTCCATGGCCTGTCCTTTATTCATCAATCCTCATACTGTCTCTCTAAGTAGAGGAATACTCTTTAAAAGTGATTGAACTTAATCACTATTTCATCAGTGGTAAAAAATGTTGTCATTTCCCTATTATAACAATTCCTAGATGCTAGAGTTTTATAAATGCTGGCAGAGCAGGAATCTGTAGACTCAAGAGAGTCATTGCTAGGCATGAGTTTGTAAATATGTATTCAGCTTAGTAAAAATGGCAACATTGTTTGTCATATATTCTATATTTTCGAAGATGGTAAATGTCAACAGGAGTAATCCAAACAATATGAATGCTGACATTACACAAATTCACAGGTAATTTGACAACTAGTACATTTTAATTATGGAATTAATTGCTTTAGTAATGAGGAACATCAATGGCTTTAATAAAGAAGGCAAGAAAAAAATCTTGGCTGAAATAAGATACACATTAAAGATTCTATAGTGTTGGGGAATCCTATTTGTAATCAAATCATTAATCAGTGAGTATTTATTAAGCATGTGCTCTATGACAGGCACTATGCTAGGCACTGAAGATAAAAGAAGGAAATGGAAAATGCCTGCCTTCAAGGAAGCTTATATTTTCTTAAAGGTTCATCAATTACATATAATTGTTTAAATATTTACATATACAATTACAAATATCTAATAAGAATATCCAAAATAAACAAGAATTCATTTGGGAGGCAGCTAAGAGAAGTTGGGAGGATCAAGAATGGTTTTAGCTGAAGATTATTTCTGAGCTGAGCTTGGAACATATTCAGTGGTAAGGAGGGATTTTATTCTAGGCACTGAGGACAACCTGTACTAATGAATATCCCTAAAAAGAGGATACACTGTGTACAAGGAATACAGCAAAAAGGCTGACTTAGTGTTACCATAAATATATGAAATGTTTCCTCAATGTTTTAAGAAATTAAATCATAGTGGTATCTTGTAGTGATGATTTTTATTATGAGAAAAGATTCTGACAATAGAATCAAACATTTTAATGCTGTATTTAAAACTGTAAGGCAGGTGAAATGAGAAGTCCTTAAGTTCAATGAAAAAGGTTATATTTTACATATATCATGTTACTTTAAAGTCTGACCTAATAGAGTTGTGAGGTGCAAATTATATCATGCATGTAAAGTATTTTGCAAGCTTCTCCATGATACAGAAAGCAGTTATTATTCCAATTTTTTATTACAGTTGAAGAGACTGACAAACTGAGTTTCCCAAGGAGACTTAGTGATGAATGCTGAATCCATGGGTTGAACTAATACCTAACTCCATTATTTCCCACTACAATGCATTCCCAAAACAGTGTTCAACTGAAGCTCATTATCTTCTTTCATGTGTGTGTGTACATGCATGTAGGTCATATATCTATAACATATATTGTACATGTATACTTTTTATAACTTGATTTTAATATATATTTTACTTTGAAAACAGATTTTCAATAAGGCAATTAAGTTCTAGAGAGGTGAAGTGATTTGCCAAAGATCATACATGTTAAGGAGATAACAAGGCCATGATTTTCAGACTTCAGATCCAGTACCCTTCCCCTGTAGAAGAATAGTAAACATGTAGCATATCCAGATGTGTGGGGCACCAAATTAAATTAAAATGTTGGGAAATATTTAACAAGTTTTTAAAAATGCTATGAAATATTTATTTTTTTAATGCCATAGGCTTTTTTTTTTCATTTGGTGAAACTAAGGGATCCCTTCCTGGAAAAAAACATTTTAAAATGCAAATTTGGAATACATGAGATTTCAAATGAAAATATTTAAATGGTTATAAAATTTAAAAGTAACAAAGAAACAAAGAAAAAAAAAACAATGTCCTGAATCTCAGGTTAAGAACTGAGGCATTATGTTGAGAAAGCATTGCTCATGAATTCAGCATTCATTACTAAGTCTCTTTGGGAAGTCCAGGTTGTCACTTTACCTCTCTATTAATTTGTAACAGAAAAATGAAAATACCATCTCTTTTATATAGCATGTTAAAACTTTCAAAATGCTTATATGAGTGATATAATTTGTGATCCACAACAGCCCTGCAAAGCAGGTATTTTAAAATATCATGATTTCCATGTTATTATTAAAGATCCAGAAGTGGGTGGGTTGAAGTGACTTTCCCATAATCACACAACAAGGCAGTATATGAGGTGAGATCAGGATTCAGGTCTTCCTGGCTCTAGTTAAAGCAAGTAGTCAGAAGATAGATCTGTGCACCTGAACTCAGGAAGACCTGACACCAAATCCAAGTCAGTAATTTATGAGATGTATATCTCTGGCCAAATCACTTAACTTCTGCCTGCTTCAGTTTTTGTATCTGTAAAATAGGGATGATAATAGCACTTATTTGCAGGGTTGTTGTGAAGAAAAGATGAGTTAATATTTATAAATCAATTTGCAAAATTAATATGTATATATGTAATATTTCCATAAATAAATTCTACTTACATCTTCTTCCTCTTCTGTGCTATTGTTAATAGCAGAGGGGTGTTGTAAGAATTTGAAGAAAGAGTTTTTTCTTTTGGATATTCAATAAAAATTTGGACTCAACCATTTAGTTTGTTATCATCTTACAGAAACTAAGGTATTAATTTTGCATATAGTTTTTTCTTCTGAAAAAGGAGACATATTACAATATTATCTTTATTATTACTTTATTTTGTTGCATGGATTTTCTAACATAAATTTTTAAACAATCAGAGATGTTCAATTAAATTAATAGTCATGCCTATTTCTATAACAAGACCAATTAAGTCCTCCTTGTTGTCCAAGATTGTCCTACATGTGCAATGTTGTCAAGTAAGACATCAGCTAATTTTAATAGTTTTTTCCCCTTAGGCCTCAAACTAAGAACACAGAAGGTGAAAGAAAATTTGATATGCCATCTCATAATATTCCAAAGTTACCTAAATCTGAATGGATTGTCTAGGGAGATGAACTATTCTGAACTATTTATCTGCCATGGATGAAGATCAATCATCAGCAAATATTCATGGCAGGAATACACAAGTATTGCATTTATTATTTCGACTTCTGTTTACTTTTTCTTTCAAGGCTAATAATTTTTTAAAGTTTTCCTTCTTTATTAAAACCATTATTACCCAGGAATAAATTGGAATACTTCAATACTACAAGAATATATTTTTGTTGTTGTTGTTGTTTGTTTGTTTGTTTGTTTTTTGGCATATGAATTCCTTCCTTCAAGGTAGATAGCAAGCCTTATAATTCTTAGGAGAAACTGAAATGTATACCATACCATCTCCCTCATACATACACCTAAGCTGCCTCCAAATTAGTTCTAAAAAGAAGTTAAAGAGCTACACTGAACAGAATTCTAACTTCTGCTTTAACAGAAAGAAAAGAGAGAAAGTGAGATCTCTTTTTCCTTTAAGAGAGAAGAAAAAAATGAAAAATGTCAATAGAAGAATATACTCTTCTGTTCAATTAGGAGAGGGAAGAAAAAAGAATTCATAGCTTTTCAAAAATTGTAGTCTTTGCATTCTGTCTACATTTATCCTATTAATTTGCCAGATCGAATTGTTATGTTCATGTTTCTTTTCTCTGAGTTTGGAGGCTACATCAAATTCTTGCATTTCAATTTCTAATATACACTGTTTAGTCTTCCTTTTCAAGGATTTGTCAGTTTTGAATCAAGGAAGTCAGTTGTTTTTGGAATCATAATCCATCTATACCAAATAGTTACCTAATTCTCAGCATTTCCCTGGCATAATTTACAGAAATTCCTAATTTATTTGGGTTGTCATTTACCATTATTTTTAATTCTGTCCTCAGGAGCTTATTCTGAGCAAGCCAAATGCTTGTCTTATATGATAGCTATAAAGCTATTTGGAGACATTCATTTCTCTCTGCCTATTCCCCCTCCATATTATATTTTCCTTTATATAGTACCTTTCTCCTCTCCAATTACTCTTCATTTCATTATCATCATATCCTTAATCATCTTGATTGTCTTCCTTTGGGATGTTTTCTAGTTTATATAGTTCAAATATGTTATCAGAGTTTAAAATGCAGAATACTACTACTGTTTGTGTTACCCTAGTAACTGGAATTAGAAGTAACTCCTTAAATGTTGCAATCCAGAGAGGCAATTCTTGACTTAAAGTGATTTCATAGTTGCTTACATTCCATAATAGTTCAATCTGCATCTAGGAGTTATAGTATAAGATATGAAATATGCTAGAATAAACATAAATGAATATCCTTTTCCATACACCACTTCTCCTGACTCTCTCTGTCTCTCTCTCTCTCTTTGTCTCTGTCTCTGTCTCCATCTATCTGTCTCTTTGTCTCTGTCTGTACCACATAATTCAGTGTTTTAATATAGACTACACTTTTCTTCATGGCTAGATTATAAGCTCCTAGAGAACAGAGGCATCTTCTACATTTTTTGCATACCATAAATTTTGAGATTATTCTGCAATTCTCTCTCTCTCTCTCTCTCTCTCTTTCTTTCTTTCTCTCTCTCTCTCTCTCTCTCTCTCTCTCTCTCTCTCTCTCGATTAAGTTCAGAATAATAAATGTAGAGCTAGAAGGAAATCTAAAGGGCATCTAGACCAACTCCTTCAATTTACAAATGAGTAACCAGGTCATGTATATTTAGTGTTAGAGCGATGATTTAAACTGTTGTGAGGAAGATTACTAAATTATTATTTAGGAGACTTAGCAGGCAGGGCTGAAGGATTCTAAATGGAATGGGGAAGCAGGAAGTGTGGTTGCTCTCTCTGAGATGGACTCCATGGTGGTCGGGGACAAGTTGTAACTGACTCCTGGGAGACCTAAGAGGAAGTGGAGTTTGTACCCTGATTTCCTGATATCCAGAAGGAGGATTTTGCCTGTGGGAGCTCCGTTAGGTAGAGACTATAAAATCGAACCTGAGTTGCTGGTCACCTCGGGTTGGTTTAGCTCCCTGACTTACCCTATTGAAGGAGTACTGGCTGAAGACCTGGGAAAGCTGTACCATCTCTGGATTGTGACAGGACTCTGCAGTAAGGATATCCCATCTTCATTCCTGATCTCCATTGTGCCCTGCCCTGCTATAGGTTTAGTTCAGTGTAGATAAGTCCCCCCCCCCCGTCCCTGTGGTTTGCCCATAGACTGATAGAATAGAAACCCCTTCTCCCTCCTTAGATTATAGTTTCCTTAAATTAAACTTGTTTAGAAGCCCTCTTGTCATTTACTTGCTGGTTTCACAGACTCCCTGTCTGGATGGAGCAGGGTGACAGTTAAGACCTAACTGTCACTTCTGTCAACTGTCACTTCTGTCAACTGTCATTTCCCCAAACAGCTAACCCCAGTTTCCCTGGCTTGTCCATTCCTGTCTCCTACTCACCCTTCTGAACCCAGATAAATATTTAATTAAACTCCCAGGTATTTCCCCATAAGAGTTTGGCAACTCTTTGTAATCTTCCTCACAACAAAACCTAGGTCCTCTTATTTCCAGAGATAGGTCTCTTTTCATAGTACTACAAGTGGATCAATTGCTATTTTGAAGGGAGATAATATTTCTAATATGGTTACAAATAATGAAACTTCAACTTATAAGAGTTCCAGGAATTTGCGTATATGAAGAAATATTATTTTAGAAAACACAATGCCAGTTGTCTATATTGTATTAGTGTTAATAAAATTTCAGTTATCAATAAAACGAATGTCTGTTTTTGAATATCTACCCTATGAAAATAAACATGAGTTATATTGATCTGAGAGTCTCTGATTATTATTTATCTTGGTGTGAAACATCAGAGGAAAAGATGACTTTTATTAAAAGAATTGATCTACTCCTAAGTATCTAATGTACGTCAGAAAAAATGGCTTTCTTTTTTAAGGACAGATATTACGTTTACTGAAATAAGAAAAACAATAGAACTAAGCCCTTAGTCAGAGAATGTTGTTTGTCATCGTATAATATGATGCAAAGATAAACAATTTTTATTAGTGGTAAGTGGATCCCAGAGGAAAACAAAGGATATTCACTACACTAGCGAGATATCCAAAGAAATGGCATAAATAAGGTATATCTCCTAGGAAAGATCTAAAATTGGAAGCAAATATCAGAACATAATTAGTGTATGCAGTAACCTTCTATAAAAAAGTAAATGATTTTTTATTCATTTATCATAGATATGAAATAACAAGCTTGTCTAAAATTTTATCATTTTGTTAAACACAATTTTATCTAATAATAGGATCTTAGATTAAAAACTAAAAGTGACTTCAAAGGATAGCTAGCCCAACCAAGTCATTTTACAGGTGTAGAAAGTGAATCCCAAGGAATGAAATTGATTAGTAAAGGAGTCATAGCATTATAAATGTAGATTTATAAATGATCTCAAAAGTCATCTCATCAAACTACTTACTTTTTAGAACAGAAATCTCAGTAGTATGAACTTGTGTAAAATCATATAGGCAGTAAAAGCAGAATCCAGATCAAGAACTTTTTCCATTGCATCAATCATTCTTTAAAGATGTATCTTTGAATTTTTCTGTAGTACTATTAATATCTTAATGAGATTAACTGCATTTCATTTTGGTTTCATATGTTTTATCATATAACAGTATATTTTTAGAAACTGAAAATATATTTTTGTTTGTTTATAGTTCCATATTTCTTTCCTGAACATTGCACCAATTCATAGCTTAAGAAATAATGCAACAAAGAGCCTGTTTTCTTTCTGCTTTTCTATTCCCTTCCTAGTCATGAGATTCCAAAAAGAAAGAATGAGATAGGTAAGAAAAATGGTGCATGTTTTTTTGTTTGTTTGTTTGTTTTTTATGTGCCCAAAAAGAGAGATGGCCTTAGGCTTTGTCCATTTGACTTTTGGGAAAAAGTAAGGTTAGGTTATAGATAAAACCCTACTGAATATAAAGCAGAAATAGTTAGGTATGGCAAAGGCCTTCTAAGAATAACCTGAAGGAATTTGCCAATGGCTGATTGTGATAGGATACCTTGAAATAAAAAAAAAAAAGAAAGTAGCCTCAGGCCTTATGAAAATATGAATTAGTGTTATATATATGTGTGTGTGTGTGTGTGTGTGTGTGTGTGTGTGTGTGAGAAAAAGGGTATATAAAGCCAACTATATTTAAATTTCATAATGATAGTACTTCATAATAGCAATACCATTGTGTTTAAGGGCTATTCTCTTAAGGGCTTCCTACCTAGAGCTCAGTGAGACTATAAGAACATAATAGATCTATTTTTGTATTCACTCAGAAGAATGTGGTTTCATAACTTCAGAAAGTTAATTTGCCTTAGTGTGACCAGATTGCCATACTGTTTTCACACAAACGATCAGGTTTTATTAGATATAAATTAAATTTAATAACACTGTTCCTTATATATAGGGCTCTCTCTCTCTCTCTCTCTCTCTCTTTCTCTCTCTCTCTCTCTCTCTCTCTCTCTCTCTCTCTCTCTCTCTCTCTCTCTCT
>NC_058134.1:246455094-246553419 GCF_016433145.1 Gracilinanus agilis
TCCTCCCTTCCTTCCTTCCTCCCTCCCTTCCTTCCTTCCTTCCTTCCTTCCTTCCTTCCTTCCTTCCTTCCTTCCTTCCTTCCTTCCTTCCTTCCTTCTGTCTTTCCATGTAGCATCAATTCAAAAATATAAGAAATTTTTCTTTAATACATGTTAGGAAAGGGAAAAAATAAACACTCTCAAAAGAATTTATGGCTACCAGATCTAAGAAGTCATTATCATTTGAGGACAAGATGAGGTATATATTTCTGTTTTCTGCTACTATACATATATTCACAGTACTTTCAGTAAACCTTCAAAAGATGAATTAAATCCAAATATGCTTATCTAATTATAAGCAATTAGTTATTCCTCCACTCAAAAAAAATCTAAAAGAAATAAGCAAAAGGAATAACTGTAGAACAATTCAGAACATTTCTTTATAAATAACTTGATAAAATATGAGAATATCATGACACTATTACATAATAAATATAAACATTTTAAATAAATGCTGAATGCTTATCTTCAAACTACAAGAAACAAATAATTTTTTAATGTAGAATTCTTATATAGCAAAACAAAATTTGATATATTTTATCCTGTCTGCTATTGGCACTGTATGGAAGTCGCCTTTTATGAGCTTATAGAGATGAATTTAAATACAAATATTTTAATACCAATACAAAATGAATTCATTTTATTTTTATCCAAGTATATTTATGTTATGTTTATTTATCATATTTATGCTATATTTATCTACTTACAGTAATCCATAGAACATAGAGAAATAATTGCTGTCTAACACCAATTTCTATTAGAATATCATTGAAAAAAGAGAGGAAGAATCAGTAATGTTAAGTATTGATGTTTATATAATACCTGAAGTTTTCAAAAAACTTTTCATTGTCTCATTTGAGTTTCAAAACATCCCTGTCTGGCTGGTACTTTGGTTATTATTATTATCTTCACTTTACATATGGAAAAAATGAGACTAAGAAAAATTAAGAGACTTGTCCATGGTACTACATCTGGGACATGTGAGAGGCAGGATTCAGACTCACATATCCCTTATACTTATCTTAGGCTTTTATCCATTAGTCACAGTCTCATATGTTCCTTATATTTGATATAAAAGATAAAGAATTCCTTACTTTTGTATATAAAGCTCTACTGATTAATCTCAACTTCAAAAAAAATATTTGAAGGTCCCCTACCCTGATTAAGGTACTATGCTAAGTGCTCGGTAAATGAAACTATACTTGCCCTAAAGGAAATAGTATTTCATTATGGACTTAGAATGCATTCTCCAGAAAAGCAAGTGACCAGTTGATTTCAGGAGAGTCAGCTCTCTAGAATGGTCCAAATACAGCTTATGAGTCTCTATTTGCAAAAGTGATATATCCTGAGCTAATCTATGAGGGAAGTGAAGAATTTTTAGAAGCCTTCACTTCAAAAGGACCAAAAAACCCAGTGCTTCTCATAAATATAGAATGTTTCAGATATATATGCTTTATGTTGCTCATCTTAAGATGGCATTAAAAAATAACCTTTCTAGGGTAAGCAAGGTGGCTCAATGGACAGATGAGAGGGCCTGGGTTCAAATCTAGCCTTAGATATTTCCTGGTTGTATGACCCTGGGAAAGTTATTTAACTCCAATTGCCTAATGCTTACTGCTCTTGAATCAAGAGAGAAGGTAAAGATTTTATGGATTTTAAAATTAATAATCACTATCTCCAAAGTATAATATTTATAGAAATTTTTTAATATTTAACTAGAGAGCTAGAGAACACAGAGAATATTTCCTACTCACTTCATGCAGAAGAGAGGGGGAATGATTGGGGATGTAGACTCGAAATGACCACACCAATGCAACTAACAACAATTTGGAAATAGGCCCTGAACAAGGACACATGTTACAACCAGTGAAAATGTGTGTTGGCCATGGGTGGGGGGAAAGTGGGGGGGTGAAGGGGAAAGTAGGGGCATGAAGCATGTAAACATGTTAAAAATGAATATTAATAAATGTTTAAAAAAAAAAAGAAGAGAGAGGGAGAGGGGCATTACCCAAAACCTTTATACAATCACGCAAAAGACACAAGCAAATAGAAAGGAAAAGGAGTTGTGGGTAATACAGAAAGGAATTCTGGGCAATGCAGTTCCAGGGGTTCAAGATTTTCCATCTATACAGTTTAAAATATATATACTCAGGATTTATTTTCTAATACCTCATAATAAGTTATTTTATTCTTCTAATTTAAAAAACCCTCTACTAGAACACCTGTTAAATCAGCTAGATTAAAAATTAAAAGTACACTTTAATTTGAAAAAAGATAAAATGGATTTATTAAAACTAAACACTAAATGCATAAAATAATTTTTCTTAAAAAATTGAATAGGAATGTAGCAGTAAGTGTTGGAAAATGGCTGGTACAGAATGCTATATTTTATATACAGAATAATTTGCTCTTTAAAAAGCCTATATTTGTACCAAGTTTATGCAAATTATTATATGTGCTGTTAATGATTTGATTGCCTACAAACTGTGAATAATGGATTGTTGAGTTCTAAAACATAAGAAACCTATTCTAATTTTTATGGTTAACTACAGTCAAGCATTCACCTCACAATATCAGTCAAGTTAAATGACCAGCTCAAATTAGAAACCTACATGAAACTATGGAAATTTTATTTTGATGAGGATAATAATGTGTCTTTCCCTAACCAGATAACTTTAAAGTCAAAGTCTTTTTTTTCTTCTCATTGTAGACTGGAAATAGACATTTTCAATGTAAGCTGCAAAACAAAGTATGTCAGAAACTGAAAAGAGGAAATGTCAGCTGGTGTTCCTAGCCTTAATTAGTTCTAATATATTTCTCTAGATAAAGATATGAAAAGAAGACATTTTAGTATTTTTAAATTATTTATAAAGTGATATGTACATGTCATTTTACCTAACAATATAAAATTGAACTACCTTATCTTTTTAAAATGTAGATCAGATATCAGTGGAAGCAATCTAAGGACTGATTTTAAAAAATTATTCAAAGGAAGAGCCTTTATATGATAGCATATAAAATTACTTTAAAATAAGCAATATTAATAAATGAATCCAATGCAATCCTACAAAAAGTCATGAAGTTTCTACTTAGCATTAGACATTGGGGATATAATGATAAAAACAAATTCTGTCTTGTTCCCAAATATGCTATTGGTTGTGGGTGGAGAAAAAGTCAAACAATCACATTTGTTACTTAATTTAAGTAATACCAAGAAAAGTTCACCTGGTGTCCAACATTTGGGGTATGTCTGAATAAATTGTGGTATCCAATGGTGATGGAATACTATTGTCTAGAAAGGAACGACAAACTGGAAGAATTCCATGTGAACTGGAAAGACCTCAAGGAATTGATGCAGAGTGAAAGGATCAGAACCAGGAGAACATTATACACAGAGATGGATACACTGTGGTACAATAAAATGTAATGGACTTCTCTACTAGTAGCAATGCAGTGACCCAGGACAATCCAGAGGACCTTATGAGAAAGAACTCTATCAACATCCAGAGAAATAACTGTGGGAGCAGAAACACAGAAGAAAAACAGAAGATTGATCAGATGTTTCAATGGGTATATGATTGAGGATTTTAACTTTAAATGATGACTCTATTGCAAATATGAATAACATGGGGAAAAGTTTTGAAAAATGATATGTGTATAATCCAATGGAATTGCTTGTCAGCTGGGATGGGGAAGTAAAGAGGGGTGGGAAAAATGAAGAATCATGTAACCATCAAAAATATTCTAAATATATAAATTTAAAAAAGAAAATGAGTTACTCCCAGGGGTAGAGACAAGATAGCAGAGTAATCCTCAGCAACTCTCTGCCACCATGAGAATCCTCTCCAACAACATTTAAATATTGCCACAAAATAAATATAGGAGTAAAAGAATGAATGAGACAGAGTGGAACAATGTTCAAGAAAAGAAAAACCCAAAATGTAGGCAACAAATATCTGTCTCACTGGAGTGAGAGAAGAGGAGAGCCAGCAAGAACCTGTAGCAAGGAGGGAAGAGCAAGTCAAGAGTGAGCCACACCCCTACACCCTACATCTGCTCTTCTGGGCTTCGGACAAGGACTTAATTCACACTTTGGGGTGTATGATGGTACTAAATACTAAGTAATATGTACTGATATTTTTGCCTAAAGCTCAGTGCAGAACCCCAAGACAAGACAAACAAGGGTGTGCCTGATTGGATCAAGTGTACCTGAGACCAAAAACTTGAGACTATGTCTGAGGCAAGAATTTGATCATTCCCTGACCTCATCAAGATCCAAGTGCAATCAAAAGGTTACACCTAAGCCTGAGGCAAATTTTTAAGCTATCAGCATCACAAGAGTCAATTGAATCAGCAGGGGGATGGGGCTTTAAGAGCTCTTGGCCCTCATACCATATTCTTTCAGGGGAAAAAAATGGACATTCAATAAGAAAGAAGATTTCCAAGCATTTATGAGGAATAAGCCAGACCTAAACAACAACAACAACAACAACAACAACAACAACAACAACAACAACAACAACAACAACAACAACAACAACAACAAAACCTGAAGTCCAAATATGAGAAACAAGAGATTCCCTAAAAGATAAAGGAAAAGAGAAAATTTAAGGGATTCATTAAAATCAAACTATTTATATGTATACATGGAAAGAGAATTTCTGTAATTTGCAAAAATTACTCTTAGAAGTAGAGAAGATAGAAGCTTTGAACATAACCCCACATTGTTCTCCAAAATGGTTAGATCAGTTCACCTCACCAACAGTACATTAGTGTCCCAATTTTGCCATATTGCCTCTGGAATTCTTAATTTTCCTTTTATATCATTCTGGCCAATCTGGTAGGTTTAAGATGGCATCTCCAAGTTGCTTTATTTTACATTTCTCTAATCAGTAGTGTTTTAAAGCATTTTTCATGTGACTATTGATAGCTTTTTAATTTTTCTTTTTTCAATTTTTTTTTATTTCATGCCTAATACAATGTATTGATCTTCTCTTTCTTTATTGCTGTACCCTTTTAGAGATGTAAATGTTTCCCTTAGAACAATTTTGGTTGTATCTCACAAGTTTTAGAATACTGTCTCATTTTTTTTAATTTTCTTTAATGAATTTATTAATTGTTTCTATGATTTATTCTTTGACCCACTTATTCTTTGGGATTAGATTAATTTGTTTCCAATTAACTTTTAACCTATGTTTTCATAATCCTTTATGAGTGTATTTTTTAAATTATTATCTGAAGAGGCTATATTTCATATTTTGGGTTTTTTTGCATTTTATTGTGAGGCTTTTATGTTCTAATAAACTGTCATTTTTTGTATATGTGTCATGTGGAACTGGGGAGAAAAGGTGTACTCCTTTCTATTCTCATTTATCAATCTCCAAGATCTATCACATCTTACTTTTCTAAAATACTTTTTATCTGCTTGACTTTTCTATTTATTTAATGGCTGTTATTTTATGGCTATCTCTGAGAAGGGAAATTTAAAATCCTGAACTTTTTTTTAGTCTCTATTTTCTCCTATAATTTAATTTTTTCCTTTAAGCATTTAGATATTATGCTATTTGGCAAATATTTTTTTAAGCATTGCATTGTTTCATTACCTATAGTACCTTTTAGCTAAATGTAGTTTTTCTCTTATCTGTTTTGATTAGGTTTATTTTTGCTGTTAGTTTGTCTAAGATCATGATTTATATTCTAGCCTTTTTTACCTAAGCTAAAACATTGGATTCTATTCCATCCCCTTACTTTTACTCTATATGTGTCTCTGCTTCAAGTATGTTTTTTGTAAAACACATCTTTTTATTATGGTTAATGATATCTTTTACCACTCACTTCATTTTATGGGTGAGGTTATTCCATTCACAGTTATGATTATTTACTGTACCTTTCCTTCCATCCTATTTTCTTCTGTTTATCTTTTTCTGTTTCTTATACTGATCTTCCTGTAATGTCTGTTTTGTTTCTGAATACTTCCTCCTTTTATTTGCTCTCCTTCTTAAAACCCCTCCCACTTTGTCTCATTCCCTTTTTCTCCTATTTATCTATTCCATAAAATAGGTTTACACTGTCAATTAAGTACACATACACACATATGTATGTGTATGTATGTGTGTTCTTTTTTTGCTGCTTAGTCATTTGTCAACCCTCTGTTTTGATTTGCAATTTTAAGTTCATTTTGGGTTTTGATCCCAGTGTGTGTGGTGATGGTACTTTTTTAAGGTTTAGCACTGCTATTTTCAGAACTAATTCTAGAGCTTTGGAAGTTTTTAGTGATTCCAAGGTGGCTGATGTGGGGAACAGTGTGACCATTCCTATTTTGGTATATACCCTGGTGTTTACCCAGGAAGAGCTCCATATTTCTTGGGATTATGATTCACACTGCTTGACAGCTCCTTCTCTTTTGACAGACATTATGCTATTCCTCAGGGTCCCTGACCACTTGAGGATGGAGGTGATACTATAACTCAGGGCTCATATTTCCTCTTGAACAAAATTGTTCCTCTCTTCCCTTCAACTATGAACCAGAACTGGATTGTCTTTTGCTCCTGTATCCAGTGTTAGCACATGGGTACCTTGTAGTCTTTTCCTCACAAGTCAGATTTTCTTATCATCTCTGGCTTGAGAGCTCCCACACCTACTACTGCCCCTACTTCCACCCACTTAGCCCCACCACTGGCATGTTATCCACTTAGGCTCTAAATCAGCTTCCATTCTCATATCACAGATCTCTCTTTTGGACTTCCTTTGTTATCTTGGACTGAAATAATGTCTCATTCTACTTTGGTTGGCTCTGTAACTCCGGAATTCGATTTGAGTTGTTATTTTAATATTGTTTGGTGGACAATATTGGGAGAGCTCAGCTGAGTGTTTTCTCTACTCTGTCATCTTAGCTCCACTCTCTTATTAACCTTTATTAAACATTTATTATGTTATTTATTTGACTCTTTGTCATATAAAGTATCATTTCTCTAAGACATTTTAATATGTTGTTTCTAAATTCATTACATATTAGCCCCCTTCACACAGTGTCTAGTCTAGCCAAATAGGCCTTCTTACTATTCCTAATGCAGAACTCTTAATCTTTGATTTCTTTCACTTTGCACTTGTTTTCTCATACATGAAACATAATCCCTTTATCATGCATAGGTGGTAAAATCTCTAGTTTCTTTCATAATTGAGTTTAAGAGCCAAATTCAATATTTTGCTGATCCCCTTAGATGCCACTTTCCTTTTCCAACAAATCCCTAGAAGGTGAGGACAACTGGTAGTCATTAAATAAATACTCAATAACTTAATGCATTTATTTTTTAATGTTGTACACATATATACCTGCTATATATAGTGTCCTAGAGGGTGGGGACTATTTCATTTTTGTTTTTATATTCCCCAAACCTACCACATAATCTGGAACATAGTGGATGTTTTAAAAACATTTGTAAATTGATGTAATGTGATAATTATATGATAAGCACATAAAAAGAATACTCAGAGTAAAAGACTGTAGGATCATACATTCAGAAATGGAAGAGAATAGCCTTACTTTTTAGAGATAATTTGAGACCAAGCACAATGACTTCTAATAAGTGACATTTTCAAATGAATGGAACAATAAATAAATGTTTTAGAAATTCACAGGAAAAAAGGTACAAAGAGGGATGGTGAATAAAGGCAATATGGAGAAGGTAGGGTTTTTTTTTTTTTACATTTACATTTACTCATGCAAATGTCAAAGAAATGAAGAACCCAGAATAGGGTTGTGGAATTGTGGAATGAATGAGTTGGTTGGATCAGAAGTTTCACCTAGAGACATAGTTAAAGATAGTTTTGAAAAATAAGATTCAGGGCAATGTGTGTAAGGTCTGGAGTAGTAGGCTAAGGAGTTTGAGATTTATTCTAGAGACAAAAGACTGACATTCAAACCAAGACTTGATTGAAGTGTTTTAAGAAGATGAAAAATTGTCAGTGGTGGAGGAATAGAATTAGTAAAATGGGAGAGCTAAGTTGTAAAAGGTTATTATAATAGTAATTCAAGCATAAGGTGATAATTGCCTGAACTAAGGTGGCACCAGCCTGAATGGAAATGAGAAAAACCTTGATAAATAGTTTTATATATTGGAAGTTTTGATTGAAATCTAACAGATTTTCTAAGTAGTCCAAGTCTTGGATGTGAGTTAGAGATTAATAGATTCCACTTTGAGTAGTATATCCAGTGGAAGTTGAATATAGTCAGGAAACTGCTAATACAATATTGAAATTCTTAAAGTATAATTTTCAATAATATTCAGGCAATACCTTTAGAGAAAAATGAATTATATTCCTTAATCTGTGTACAAAAATCTACTTGTGATGATTATGCAAAAAAACCCAAACAACTACAATAATATATAATAATTGGGATGTCCTTTGAATTGAACAAACACCATCTGAACCTAATCAAAGACATTCTCTCCTAAGACAATTGTGTAACAAATATATTAAGCCAACAAGTTAACAACAGCATGCCATTATTAAGTGTCCACAATGTGTTCTAGGAACTGTGATATGAACTAGAATTTTTTAAAAATGGGAGAAGAAAAAAATAAAGAAATGTAACAATCCCTGATCTCAAAGAGCTTGTAATCTAATGAGTGAGACAATATACAAATGACTATGTACAGGGAAGATACATATGAGATTAATTAGAGCTAATTAACAAAGGGAAGCCACTAGCATAAAGTAGGAAAGGATTTTTGTGGGAGGTGTAATTTTAGCAGGGAATTAAAAAAAGTTAGGAAAGCCAGTAGACAAAAGTGAGAAGGAGTGAATGGGAGATAGGTACTGCATGTAGAGATGGAGTTTCTTGTGTAAGGAACAGCAAAACAGTAAGTATTTATTAAGCACTAACTATATGTCAGGTGTAGGAAAGCAAAGAGGTCATTGTTACTGGATTATAGAGTACATTGGAAAAAGTGAAGCTGTAAGAAGACTGGATTTTATGTTTGATCGTGTAGGTAAAAAGGAACCCCTAGAATTCACTGAATGCGTGTGCCTGTCTATACGTGTGGGTATATTGCTGTGTATGTAAGTGTAGATGAGAAAAAGAGTGAAAGTGAGAGAAAGAGACAGACAGAAAGAGACAGAGAGAGACAGAGAGGGAGTGATGAAGAGGGAGAGGAGAGACAGAGACAATCAGAGAGACAGAGACAGAGGGAGGGAAGGAGAAAGAGGGAGAGTGAGAGAGAGACAGAGACAGAGAGAAAGAGGAAGGGAGAGAGAGCCACAGAGAAAGAAAGATAGAGATGGAGAGAGAGAGAGTGAGGAGGGGAGAGAGAGAGACTGAGAGACAGAGAGACGGGGTACTGAAGTGGGAGAAATAGAAATTTGAGTCATGGATACCAACCAATATATTAGTATTATAATCCAGGTAACAGATGAAGATCTTTTGCAGGGTAGTAGCAATGTATAAGAGAGAGGATAGCACATAAAAATCAGTGTTATAGTGGATATGTGATGATATATAAATATATTGATGTATACAACACACATACACACATGTGTGTGACTACATGTATATTTTATGTATGTATGTATGTCTTCCTGACTCTGAGGTCAGTGCTGCTCTTACATGTTTTATGCATATTATCTTATTTTGTTGTCAGTTCATCATGTTTGAACTCAAATTGAAAAAAGGGGAAGCTAAGCAACATAGTGAATATGGTGCCAGCCTAGTGTCTCCTTTGTTCCCTTTGCAACAGACACTAGAGAAGGCACCAAGGCACCATTTAGGGTGTATGTGCACACACATATAATATATAAGTACACATATACATATTCATACATACATGCATATATGCACATATGTGTAAACCATGTCATGCATACCTCTAGTGACAAGTTCTTTTTCTGGGTGTAGACATTCACAGTTATTCTTCCAACAGTATTGCTGTTCCTGTATACAACATTCCTTTTCTCTGTAGAGCTCCTGCTTTCCTATTATCAAATGCTTCCTATACTTTGGAATCATCTTTCAAAGAAGTTTTTGATATGATTCATTGTAAACAATTTGCTCAACGATGAAAAGATTGAAAAGGGTTCCCACAAGGGCAACAGAAAGGTGGAAAGGCAAAGAATAGTTTAATTGCCATCACCTAATAAATAATAATATTATATTATCATCTGCCTACTCTGAGTATTAAAAAAAAAAGAGAGGTAGACTTTAATTGTATTTAGAGTGATTTCTGGTCATCAGATCAAGAATGATTTATTCACTTCCAATGACTGGTCTTGCTTCTAATTCCAGCCTTGACATCTATTATCTCTAGGCCAATTCCTTCTTATGGTTCCAGGCAAACCCCCACAAGATATTTTGGATTACTTTGAAATTGCTTTTACAAATTCATAAGCTTTTACTTTTTAGTCCTACTTCTTATCTGTACTCAGATTATTATTTCTAATATAATAGGTATATAGTAATTAGAGCCTAAAGAGTTACCTTTATCTTCTTGGTTTCTTCCCTAGGAAATCTAGATAACCTATTCACAAGAAAACTGTTGAGGAAATTGGGTTAAGAAAGCTATTTCATACCATCTCTCCAAATAAACTATCTTCCCTGCTGATTATAAAGCTTTTCCAAAATGCCTGAAAGAGTAATTATTTTTTGTACTAGCCTTTCTCATTGGTAAAGATGTGACTTGTTCTGCTCTTACTTTACTGCCTTGGAGGTCATTTGTAGCATTTTACTCATAGTTAATTGCCTAGATCTTTAATTGGGATATAGAAGGCTGGGATTATATCAACCAAAGCTTACAATTTTTTCCATTATGTCAGATCTCCTTGTCCTTTATATTACTGAAACTAACTTCAAGGCCCTCTAAAGCGAATCAAGCAGTCTTATATAGGATTGCATTGTTTTTTTCTGCATAAATTATTTCTACAAACTGTCAGCAACTTAAATTATGAACTTTTCTTTCAAAAAAGTTCAGGCACTCTGTATTTTTGATATTTTTAAATATCATGAAGATAATAAGATCATAGATTTAGAACTAAAAGATACCTATGAGACCTTTCAATTGAATCTCTTTCCTTATTACTAGTGTAGAAACTAATGACTAGAGAGCAAAAAAAACCAAACTCTAAAGGGATTTTAATGAGTATGTGATCCCATCAACTGCATTTCAAAAATAATGAATTAATGACCTATAGAAATCATGGAGTTTGTCTAGATTCACACAGAGAATGTCTGATATATTCCTAATAAATTCACTCAAATTATAAGAAATCCTAGAAATTATTTAGCCCACACCCTTATTTTGTAGATGCTAAGACAAAAAGAGTTGTGATTTGCACAAGGTGAAACAGTCGGTAAGTGGAAGGACTAGAATTTTTAGGTGAGTGCAGGAACAAGTTGAGATTGGCTTAAAAGAGTTGATATAAGTTTTTTTTTTATTGCGAGTGTTTAGATCCCAGAAATTGGCAAATGCTACAAATATGGGCTTGATTTATTATTTTGTTGATTTCTCTAGACTTATTAAAGTTGTAAAGAAAAGGTTCATAATGTAGATTAAGTATCAATATATATTGTACAAACATGCCCCCCCAGTCTCCAGAAGTTGTTGTTGAACATTTACTAGTACTGATCAGTTTGAATTCACAATCTTTTATGAAAAAGTTTTTGTTTATTTGAGTTCATGATGGCAACTTAAGGATAAAGTAATATTGAATGATTTGCAGTATATTTGGGAACACAAAGAAGAAAAGTTTGTAATCAGCCAATATTAAACAGAAAGGACCCTGTGCTAAATGACTCTGGAGTACAAAGGAAACATTTTAAAAGGGTAGAAGTCATAATGATTATATTTTTTATCGTATGAACACCAACTGGTCTTGCCACATAGCAAAGTCAACAGGCTCACCTTGTGAGTAACACATTTGATCCCACAAGCTCACAAGCAGATGGTCAGAAGGCTCAAGTCTTAAGGGGTTGGCAACTTGAACAAAGATGTAAACATTGAACATGGGATGGTGCCTTCTGGCATTCATTAGTTCTGTATTTGCCTTTTCATGATAACTTTAACTATGTTTAAATGCTGAATTAATAAATCTTGAAGTATTATAAAGCTATAATAAGTCTACAAATATAAAGTTATTCTTTACAACTGAACAATTATGAATTTAATCATTTTTATTTTTGTGGATATTAGCTTAGTTCTATCTTTAACTAGAGGATATTAACAGTGAATATGCCTTTGTGCTATTTTTAATGAAATTTCAAATTTTAGGCAATGAGAATAGCTGTATAACATTGCCCACATCTACCTGTTCTCTCTTGTTACTATGAAGTTAGAATTTTACAAAATAATAAAGTATAGTCATATTGAATGAAGGCCTGCTAATAATTTATATAATACTGATAATACATCCTGATGATAGGGAGGGAATGCTATTAGAGTTAGAAAACCTTACAGCTATTTCATTCCAATGTTAAAGGAAGGGAAAAATAGTGAATAGGGCTCTGGACTTGGGGGTCAGAAGATTGTCTGCAATATTTATTATATATAACCGTAAGCAACTCACATAATTTTGCTGTGCCTTATTTGCATCATTCCCTCTGATTTCCAAATCTAAAACATCATTCCCATATTTCTACACCCTATATGCATTGCCTTTCCCTATTAGAATGTAGGTTCCTTCAGCATAGGAATTGTATTCTTTGCTTGTATTTGTATTCTCTGCATTTAGGAGTATATAGCATATACTAAATATTTATATGTTTTTTGATTCCTATATTCAGTTTCTCCACTAGTAAAATAAGAAGATTGTATCTGATGAACTTTAAGGTCTCTTCCACTCCTAAATCTGTGATTATATCACCCTATGATAATCAAAAATTTAAATATTTCTTCACTGCTAATGAGGAATCTTATACAGTGCAATGTTATCTCAAATTTAGAGATGGAAGGGACCTTAAAATCATGCAGTCCACTGCTCTCTTTTTACAAAGTAGGAAAGTGAGGCCAAAGGAGGTTAAAAATCTTGCCTTTAAGTTGGATGACCTTAATCATAAATTCTGTTTGATTATGAACAAGTCCTTTACCTCTTCCTAAGTCTCAGTTGATATGATGATTTCCACCAGCTTTTCCAACTTTTCAACTATGATCCTATGAAACATGCTGTTGGCTATACATTGACAAAAATTGGAATAAGATTTCTTTTCACACATGTTTCCCATACTAAATATCTCGAATGAATTTGTAAAGTTACTAGTTTGCCTCTTTAATAACAACATTTTTTCCCAGTGGCTTTAATTTGTCATAATCAGAATTCTGGAAAGATCATGAATTGCTACAGATTTTTCACAGCTGTTCTAATCCTTTAAATGTTGTAACATTCCCAAAAGACAGTCTGTGACCTCAATGTAGTTATATTCTAAATGAGGAAATAGTATGCAAAAGAAGACAGAAAAAGCAGGCATGGAAGCCGATGCAAAGTGGAGTCAATCAAGGCTTGATTTAGCAGCATTGTGTTGACATAGAAGAGATGTGCTTCACCTGGGAGAAGTAAAAATTAGATTATCCTACAAGTTGAAACCAAACAGGGCAGCATAACCCAAGAGAGAAGTCAAAGAGGAAGAAATAATAGAAACAATAGAAATGAACGAACAAAATGACAAAAGACAAGATCTCTACCTTGAATTAGACATTCACTGAGGTAATTAAGCTGGCAACTATTTTATTTTTTCATCAAAAGCAAGTCTTAGTCCCTGCCTTGGAAAACATAGAGGGATCTTGATCCAAAGTAGGGGAGAAACCCATACTGAATCAGGTCCTAGAAGAATAATAGCTTTAATTGATTTAAATAGTGATGTATGATTGAAAAATAATGTTACTCTATCTTTTCCATATAACAATTGCCCTGTGGGGGTAGGTTCTTTTATTTCTTCCCATTTTACACAAGAAGAAAAGAGAAACTGAAAAATGATCAAATGATCTGAATAAGTAATTCACAGATGAAGAAATTAAAACTATCTTCAATCATGTAAAAATGCTCCAAATCACTACTAAACAGAGAAAAGGAAATTAAAACAAATCTGAGATGCCACCTCATACTGATCAGACTGGCTAATATGAGGCAAAAAGGAAAATGACAAATGTTGGAGGGAATGTGAAAAAATTGGGCCACTAATGAAACTATTGGTGGAACTGTGAACTAATGCAACCATTCTATACAGCAATTTGCAACTTTACCCTTATGGCCATCAAGCTGTGCATATCTTTTGAGCCAACAATAGCACTACTAGGTGTGTATCCCAAAGAGATCAAAGATGGGAGGAAAGGACCTAATTGTCCAAAAATACTTATAGCAACTCCTTTTGTGGTGACAAAGAACTTGAAAATGAAAGGATGTCCATTTGGAAATGACTGAACAAGTTGTCATATATGATTGTAATCAAATACTATTATGCCATAACAAATGACAAACACAATGATCACACACACACACACACACACACACACACACACACACACACACAAATGAAGAAAGGCTTGTTTTCGGTGATGCAAAGTGAAATGAGAACCAAGAGAATTTTGTATACAGTAACGGCAATAAAGAATGATAATTATCCGTGAATAGCTTCACTATTATTAGTAAAGTAAGGATTCAGGACTCAAGATGAAAAAAAAGCTCCCATTCTGATAGAACTGATGGAGTCTGAATGCAGATTGAAGCATGAAATTCACTTTATTTCCTCCATGAATTTTTCTCTAATGTTAGTGACATGTGTCTTCTTTTACATGATAAACATATAAATATGTATTGTATAATAGCACATGTATAACCTATATCACATAAATTGCCATTGTGGGGAAGGGAGAAAGAATATTGATCATAAAATCTCAGAAAACAATTGTCACAAATGGTATAAATATGTAATCTGGAAGACAGCTCAAAATGAATTTAAAATAAGAGAAAATGGGCCTCAGAGGCTAAACGACTTGCCTAGGGTCACACATGTTATAAGTATATTAGGAAGGTTTAAAGTCCAGTTTTGTAATCTATAAAATAAGAGATTGGGCTAGTTCAAAATTCTTTCCCTCTTAGCCTATGACTTCCTTCTTATTTGTGGGCTGAATAAAATCATGAACCTCTTTTAATCCTAATAAGCTGATAGTCACAGTAACAACAACAATGAATGATGATCAACTGTAAGGATAAAGATCAAGAATAACTCCAAGATACTCAATGCAAAAAAGAATATCCACAGCCTTAGATAGAAGGAATAAATTGAGTCCAAAAACAAATAGAAAATATCATTCCTTACTTTATTTCTTCCATGAACTTTTCTTTGGCATAAGCAATGGTATCTTCTTTCGCAACCTGATGAAAACAGAAATGCGTTGTATGATAATAATATGTACAACTTTTAAAAAATCAAATAAGGCCAAATAATTGGAAGAAAACATAATATTAAAAACAACAGATGGGCATATAGTGATGGAAAGAATCTTATTGTCACTAATTGCAATAAATGGCATTAATAATCATTATAATAAAAATCTATGCAATGCTTTAAAGTTTACAAAACAAATCACTTAGCCTCATTTCATTATTATAGCTATGAGAAATTTTCGTTTTCGTTCATTCATTCATTCAATATCTGAATTTATGAACCTATTTGGTGTTTTCTTGGCAAAGATACTGAAATAGTTTGCCTTTTCCTTCTTCCAAAGCTATGAGAAATAGGTCATATAAATATTGTTATGGTCATTTTATAGATGAAAAGAAAAGTGAAGTTCAGACATTTGAAATGACTTATATACAGTGATCTAATGAAGGAGAATTAGAGGTTTTCCCATTACACCATCCAAATTTGCAACTACAGAAGTTGACCACTGTGATGCTAGGATGATTGCCATTAAATGTGAGCTAGGTTTGCAGACTCATGACCTGGAAAAAGAAAGAAAATATGAAAATACTTCTGTCTATATAAAATAATTCCAGGTTCAGTCAGGAATGAGGATATACCAAATTAATGGCTTCAATACTTTTTCCCCCATTGTGCCTTTATCATTTTTCATTCAAAACCTTTTTACTTTCTTACCCATTTTTTTTGCTCTATTTTCTCCTTTATTCTTGCTTTTGCTAATCCCCTTTTCTCTTTAACCCCTTCCATTTATCTTTTTCATTTTATTTTGGCAGCTACATGGTAGAGTTATATATACATATGCATACTCACAGAAACACATGTATGTGTGTGTTTGTGTGAGTGTATGATTTTAAGAGTCTTTCCAAAGAAACATAATTAAAAAGTATCAGAGACAAGATTTGAAACCAGGTCTTTCTGACTCTAATCCAATGCTCTATCTACTGTTTCTCATTTGACTTGAGAATCACAAAGATCTGGACTCAAATGTGGAGAGAGAAGAGAGGGGAGGGGAAGGAAGGGACAATGGGGAGAAAGAAAAGGAGGGGAGGGGATAGACCAGGAGGGTGGGAGGAAGACATACAGAGAGAATGAATAGAATTAATTCATTCTTCTGTGATAAAAATTAGTGGAATTTGGAAAGCAGTTATTGATGACCACTGAAGAGGGTAGTCCAGGAATTTTTCCACAGTCTAGGTCAGTGATGGTGAACCTTTTAGAGGCAGAGTGCCATGTCCATGCCCTTAGAGACCAAGTGCCATGCCCCTCCACACATGCCGGGTACACCTTTCCCTGCCTCTCTTACCACACACAGAGGAGGGAGAAAGTGCTCCCGTTGGATTGCTGGGCAGACGGGTGAGTGAAGTGAAGAATGTCCTCAGTGTGTATACAGAGGGCAAGGGGGGTGGTCCAAGTACTCCATTCCCCTCTAGCTCTGCCACCTGTGAGTTGTCCATCTTACCCCCTGTGTGTCCCCATTGGGCTGCTGGGCAGAGGGGCATGGAGGCATGGTGGACAGGGGGAAGGGAGCAGCTCCACCTGAGTCCCTCTGCCTTTCTAGTAATGAACTCTGGGGGTAAGGGGTGGGGAGAGAGGGTGGCTGAGTGCCCACAGAGAGTGCTCTGTGTGCCATCTTTGGCACTCATGCCATATTTTCTCCATCACTGGTTTAGGTTTTGGCTACCTTGCTTCCAAAGAATTTCAAAACCCATGACATTTGACTAAGCCAACTCTCCTCCATTTTGAACTGAGTTACATCTAAAGGGATTTAATTTTTTTAGAACCAGTCAAGCAAAGTACACTTGAATGCAAATCTTTGTTCCTTTCTCATATATAAAGGTTCCACATCATTTAAGCCCTTATAAATAAAGGTCAAAATATCGATTGAATTCTATTTTGGATTGGCAGGCAATTTAAGGAGTAGAGGTTTGTGTTAATCTGGTTACTGAATGTATGCCAGCTGTAGACTAAGAAAGAATTTTGTGTGTCTCAAGTTTTTTCAAATAGCAAAAGCACAGTAGGAATTTTGTAGGTGTACATTATAATTGTTTTATTATTGTTTTTATTTTAATTGTTTTATAATTGGAAAGTTTTTTTTCTGGATTAGAATAACTTCAAGATATAATGATGGGCTTTTGGTCACATAGAGGTAGAACAAACCTTGGGACAGTAGAAAGAACACTGAGCCAAGAGTTGGGAAAAATGCAAATTTTGCTGCTAGCAACCCATCTGGGCTGTTTAAGACATGCCATTTCACTTTCCTGGGGCTCAGTTTACTCAATTATATAATAAATTATATATTATAACTTTATAATGAATTATATAATGATATAAAATAAGCTTTAAGAATCTTACAAGGTTCAATTGTTTATAAATCCACTCAAGTCTCAGTGAGGAGATATTTTATGTTTCTGAGGAACAGAAAATATAGCTAAATATTCAAGTTGTTCTTATTTTCTGGTGTCATAGTTGGTAAAGGGCTGATTCTGGAATCAGAAAGAATGATATTCAAGAATTGCTTTTGACACATACTAGGAATGAAAACATAGGTAAAGTGTTAAACCTCTCATTATCTACAAGAAACTTTGTAAGATTAAAAGTTACAAAGGATTTGACTTATCTGTGTCAATAATGGAAGTTTCCACAATGGGAGTCTTGTGACTGCTGAAATCCCAGGTTGAGATTGAGACTGGAAGTCTTTATGAATATTTTTGGAATCATAAATAGGAATTTGGACTGAGAATCAGGAAGAACTATGCTTGAATATTCCCTCTTGAAACTTGTCCCTTACTCAATGTGTGACCCTTGGCAAGTCACTTAATATTTCTTTGCAATAATTTTATCTGTAAAATGGAAGATGCACATCTGCTAGACTCACTGGCCTTTTAGGTTTATTTCAGTTCTACATCACTGATTCTATGATTTTGCATTCCTTCTCTTCACCAGTATCAGTTTGGTATTTTTGAAATTAATTTTCTTATTATAATGGGATTCCTCCAAATGGAAAGAAAAACAAAAGATAGTGAACTCTCTTTTCATATCTCATTGCCAAACTAGATATTCACTCTGACTTCTTTAGATAAAACAAATATATACATGCATTCACATATATATACACATATATGTATAGAAATACACATGCATGGATATAAACATATAAATCCCATGTGTATGTTTATATAGAATTATTTTTGTTTTATTTAGACATAAACTACATATGTACATATACAAATAAATATGTATGTGTGTTTATTCAGAGATCTAGCTATGTAATATAATATATGTGTGTGTGTGTATGTATGTGTAGACAACTACTAGTAAAGTGCATAGAATGATGGTCTTTGAAAATTTGAGTTCACATCAGCTGTTTGACACTAGGCAAGTCATTTCACCTATTTTTGCATCAAATTCCTCATCTGTAAAATAAGGACAACAATAATAACACCTACCTTCAGAGTTATTACAAGAACCAAATGAGATTATAATTGTAAAGATACTTAGCACAGTGTCAGATACATAATTGATATTATATAAATACTTATCCCTCCACATGTGTATATGTGTATATATGTTTATATATATATACATATATATATATATATATATACTTTTTATAGATTGGAGTCTCTATGAATAGAAATAAAATATACTGAACTCTATTCCCAAGAATATAGTAATACAATAAAAACTCTGCATCACTGTGAGATCAAGTTATCATCTTATTTTTCAGTCTCATAGCTGTAGAATGAGAATTTAGAATGCCATTCCAGAAATCATAGATTATTTTTTTCTTTCATAGAAAGCCTCCTAAAAATTCAAACTGGTACAGTACATAATGTTTTCCAGCAGCTGTGATATGATTCATTGTTGAGTGAAAATATGATTAAATCCAATTTGAAAAGGATAAGTGTGTGCAGAATAAACATCTATGCCACAATCTCATCTAATTTAATGGATTCAATTATCTATACACTGATAATACCCAAATAAATAACTCTATTTCTAATCTGTTACTTGAGTCTCAAGTCCTAAACTGCCAACTATCCACTAGACATTTCCACCACTAATGCCTGAAATTCCTTCTGTCTTAATTTGAACTCATCATTTGCCCGCAAAAAGGGGAAAAATTTACTTCTTCTTGATTCCAGAGCTATAATGCCACTGTCCCACCAAACTGAGGTCCAGACCTCACATCTTTTCTTTTCCTTCTTCCATACCTTGTTTTTTCCTATTCAGTTGCCAATTCCTATTTGTTGTGCCTGAATAGTATTTCTTATTCTACAAAATTTGACTCTTACTATCACTAAACTAGTTCAGGACCTCCTCTTTCACCTAGTGCAGTGATGGGCAAACTACAGCCCACAGGCCAGATGTGGCCCCTTGAAATGTTTTATCCACCACAGGACATTATTCCTAATCTGACGAATACAATGAGTAGGATGCAATACAATGAAACATTCAAAAGAGTTGCCTTACAAACAGACTGACAGATGAGCATTTCCTTTCCCTTGGCCCCCTCTTTAAAAAGTTTGACCATCACTGAGGTCCTAGTGTATTATTTCTAACTTTCTAATTGATTTCACAACCTTTAATTCAACTGTACTAATGTGTCCTTTCTCAATATTTCAAAATAAGATACTTAGTAAAGAATTTTTACTAAGTAATTTATTTTCTCAAAATCCTTCAATGGATCACAAATGCTGGCAGGATGAAATACCAACTACTTAGCTTGGAATAGAAACACAATATGATAACCCACCATCCATTAACCTAGTCAGACCTCATGTGGAAATTTGTTTTCAATGCTAGGTGCTTTTGCAGTTTAGAAAGGACATTGTCATTATATAGAGTCTTATGAGGAGGGAAACCAGCGTGCTAATATGCTTTGAGTCCATGTTATATGAGAATTCATTAAAAGATTTGTTGAAAATCATCCTGAAGGGGAAAAAAGAGATCAAGGGGATATTTGATAGCTACCTTAGAGTATATGAAGACCTGACATGTAGAATGAAGATCTGATTTGCTATATTTGACTTCATAAGGGACAACTAGAATAAGAGCTACTTAGTGGAAAATATATCCCTCTCATAGGGGAGATGTTGTATATGATTAGAGCTAACCACCAGTGGAATGGCTAACCTCATTAGGTGGGGGTTTCTCTCTCAACCTTCCTTAAATAATTTGTGGATGACCATTTATTATACAAAGTATTTCAGTTACAGATTAAACTATACAGTCCTTGATGTACCTTCCAACTCCAAGATTCCATGCTTTGACAACAGGCTCAAGGTCTGAAAGCTAGCTCATGGAAGAATAGAACTAGTACTGCTGGTTGATTATCAACTAACTTCCCTCTGCATTATATTGTGTTTCAGACTTGAGTTGTAGAGAAAAGGAAAGAATGTTAGACTCTGATAAGTGTATATTATATATATATATATATATGCATATATATATATATATCTTTAAAATGGGAAGAATGCACTTAATGAACTTTAGACTTCCCTGCTCTAAATCTGTGATCAAAGGATTCTATATCAATTACTTACACTTGTGTGGGCCCTCTATCTATTTATATAATGCCCTTTGTACAATATCCCTACACTGAGTCCTGATTATGACCTTGCCTCTAATCTTTTAATGGGTATTTTACTTCATAGTTTAAATCATTTCTGCATCCTCTCCCTGCAATTTCCCTATCTACCTATTAGCAAACACAACGACTTCACTTCAACATCCTAAACACACTTTGACTTATTCTTCTTCACATCTTGCTAGACTAATTATTGTTTCTAGCAGCCAGCTCTCCTCGAAGCATTACTTTAGAATTGCAATATAACTGTTGAATTTTATGCCTGCTGTGCTGAAAGAATTCTAGAAATCTCAAGAGCATTGGTAGATACTGTTTGGGAGGAAATGGTCCCAGTGAAGATTTTCCTTAGGCAAAAAATGTGCTTTGTATTGTTACAGTACCCTATAATGTGGCAGGGAAGAAAGGTATTCTCATTATCTCCTACTTATTTGCCAACTGGCTAATTATTCTCTGGTTAATTATTTTAATCTGTTAAAATAAAAAATCGAATCTGGAATTATTTTTTTTGTTGGCTATGACTTCTCCTGAAGTTTTATTTGAATGTCATCAGAATGTGGTGGCAGCCCTAGCTTCTCAGAGTCTGTGATTTTAGACCATTTGTTATGATAGATTCTACCATAGTGAAAGAATTTTGAGAAAAGTTCTATCAGTAAACTGTGCTTGGAGTTGGGAGATTAGTATTCTGGAAATGGATATACACATTCCTAAGGGACTGATCACCAGATGATGAGTCACTCCCTTTCTATACTCAAGAAAAAGTGGTAGATTAATTGAGAAATCTAGCCAACATATACTAGGTATTATATAGTTTTTCAACCACCTACAAATGTAACTATTGGTCCTCTTGATGTGATCTCTGGACAATATATTGTTATCTACTAGAGGGACTTGAATACAAATTTGACATCATACTAGAGGAAATCAAAAGTATATTGACATTTCTACTACACATGAAACAAAAGAATTAACAAAGTGAAAGGTAAATGGAAGAATTACTATCAGAGTAACCACAGATCAGTTCAAGGAAGAATTTTGCAAACAGTATAATTTTGTATCCAAGGGCAATGAGAAATATAATTTAATGGCAAAATTGGTTTTTGTTCCTTGAAATGCTGATGTGGATCATAAGGTCCATGGTGACAACCATGAATAACTTATCCAAACCCATAATAAAATTTGAACAATTAGAGACATTTTAGGGAAAAACTAAGTTAATGTATAGTTTGATTATCTAGAATGGTAAGAATTCAGAAGGGTGGATTCTACATTAGAAAAGAAAATTCAGGATAAGGAATTAATTCAGGCTTCATATATCTATATTTCCTAAATATTTATATAATGCAAAGAGTCAATAGTCACAGAAAGATGTGGCAAAAATAATGCTATATTAAAAAATTGATTTTACCTCAAAAGACAGAAATGATTAGTTGTGAATGTAACAATAATTTCAGAATTAGCTGTGTGCAGATTATCTTCTGATGACAGCAAATCCCACAATGAAAACCAGATTAGTAGAAAGAAGTGTGATAAGGAATCACTGTGTATGATTCAGAGTCAGTATTGACTAGTGTATAAAACACTGGAGCAGGGGAAGCTGGGTAGCTCAGTGGATTGAGAGCCAGGCCTAGATACAGGAGGTCCTAGCTTCAAATCTGACCTCAGACACTTCTCAGCTGTGTGACCCTGGGCAAGTCACTTGACCACCATTGCCTACCCTTACCACTCTTCTGCTTTGGAACCAATACATAGTATTGGTTCCAAGACAGAAGGTAAGGGTTAACAAAAATTAAAAACAAAAAACAAAAAACACTGGAACTAATGTAAAGAAAGCCCTGGGTTCAAATCCAACCTGAGGTATTGACCAACAGTATGACCAAGGGAAAGTCATTTTGCCTTTAACCTCAGTTTTCTCATCTATATAATGGAAATAATAATAACACCTATATCACAAGATTGCTATGAGAATCAAATAACAATGTATATTCATCACTTTTTAAGCTTTAAAGCAAGGTATAAGAGCAACTGTTTAAATTTTGAAAAAATAGCCAAAGTAAGACATTCTAAAAACAAAGTTGGAGAAATTTAAGAAATGGAAACGATCACCAAAATGTGGAGTCAGATATCAACCAAAAAATGTTTTCAACAGCAAATATTTAATTTACTGACCAAGAAGAGACTCATGCAAATAATATTACAAAGTTGAATGTTAGGAAATTGAGCAGTTCTTCCAACTTACAAATAAATATAATGGGCTCCAGAAACAAAATGAAATATACCTCTTTGGGAAAGACTAATATGAACATTTGTTTTGTTTGTACATTTTTGTTATTTTTCTTTTCCTTCTTTTTAAAAAAGAAGTCATGAGGGAAAAAACAGAAATGCTCATTAAATGAAAAAGTGATAGACAATTAGAAGTAAACATGGAAGCAGAGAATTTTATCTGAGGTGTAACTATTAGATCCATGTTGGCAAACTTATGGCACATGTGCTGGAGAGGGCTGCTCTCTTCCTCCTCTTCACCATGCCTGAGGACATTTTTCATAACACCTGTCCCTCTGCCCAGCAATACAATTGGAGTGTTTACTCTCTCCCCTGACTGAGGTAAGGGGTTGCTCACATGTGGCATGAGGGTGCAATTTAGGCACTTGTTTTCTAAAAGGTTCAACATTGCTGTGTTAGACCATACTGAAAGCACATAGACTCTGGATGAAACTAATACTGTAATGCACATTTGCTATAATTTTTATAGAAACCAATTTTCATTCGTGACAACAGTAAAATCTTGTAATTTCACTACTGAATAGATGAGAAAGTAACAATGTCACTAACTAAAAGAATTGTCGGAAAAATTATTAGACCTAATCAAATGCCAAAAAAAATAAATCCATATGGAGGTGGTGATATATAAAAGGTGATCAGCAATAGATCTTCAAGGCAAGGTTCTAAAAAATAAGCAAAAAGTTTTCAGGTGAGGCTTCTTGAAGAATGCTATTATTGTCACTACTGGAGTATCTATCTATTGACTAAATGAACAAGTCAAACTGGAAAGGGTCTCTCAGCAAGGTTGGATAATGGGAGAAGGAGCCTAAGAGATCACTCCCAAAATAGAGTCCCAAAACTTAGCTTACTCATTGGTTGAAGTCTTGATGGATGATAAACAATGGGATGCCTTTGACCAGGGAATCAGGGTTTCAATTTCCAAAGAAAGATCCTCAGAAAACCCTCAGGATTGGATCCAAGCTGAGATGTTCTCCTCCTCCCTCTCTCAGTCCTCTGCTGGAAGTTCTCTCCTTCCTCCTCCTCTGGAGAATTACTCCCAGAATCCTTCTGGTCTCAAGTGTCACCAACCATCAGTCACTCCTCAGGCTTCTTCTGTCCCATCCCCCTTTGCACAAATTCCATCCTTACAGTTAGAATGATTAGTTTAGAGACAAAAAGACCTGTGTTCATATCCCAGTTCTGACAATTATTAGGCACAGTAATATTGTGAGGAGTGATGTTTGGTCTGATTTAAAATACTACAATGGCTCTGGGACTTGTTCCACTACTTTATATAGACTGTCTCATTTTGACATGTTTTGATGATTAAAGTATGAGGCAGCTTGGCAGATGTATTTAAATAAACAATCCACATAAAGAAATTTAGGTCCTTGGCACAAGCCCTAAAGTCTCAGCAGGGTTTCAAAGCTAAACTTTAAGCCTCAAGTATACTTTTGAAATCTTCTATGAATATATATATATATGTATATTTGTATACATATATATATCCACATTAAGGCATGATTAGTGATTCTGTGCATAGAAGCAATCATTTCTTATAGTTGTCATATATATATATACATATATATATATGTATATATATATATATAAAACATTAAAATATTCTGCCAATTTGACTAAAATTTTCTCATCTGTTTTGATTCCTTCATCAAATTTCAATGGAAGAAATCATATTTTGGTGACCTAATCATCATTCATCTTGCCTTGATTCCATTTGTTTATACTGTTCTTCACTGTCTATTCAAATCACCACTCTGGGTAAAAAATTCTGCATGCCAATATAACTTTTGTGAGTGAGACAATTTCTTTCTAAGGCCCATAAAGACTGGGAATGAACTGTGTTCAATAAAAGTTATATTATGTTATTTTTACAGGCTTATTGCATTTTAAATCAATATATGGAACATTGGGAAAGTATGTCAAATATTGAGTTTTCACCTTCAGAAGAACAAAGTTTAATAGTGTGCCAAGCAAAGTATTACTCTAAAATGCATTTTTTGTTGTTGTTGAAATAATAAAACCCATCATATTCACTTAGGACAATAGAGAATGTAAATTTGAATCCTATGCTGAAAAAGTCACAAGATACTTCTAAGTTTGAAAGTATAATACCTGATACATTCCCCGAAGCTTTTTTTTTAAAGATAGGAATCTTACAGAAATGATGTGAAAGATATTATATAAAACAGATGTGATGAGAAAGTTGTGCCAGTCCCATAACAAGATCAAGTGATAACCAGTTGACTGTCTGCATTCTCTTCTGTGGAAAGGAGGCTCCCAAATGTTTTAATTTGTTTGAATTTATTGGAGAATATAGACTAAAGTCACAGGTTGGACAGGCAATTCAGGTAAGAATCTTTCCCTAAAAAGGGAATAAACATCAATTGAATATTCACAAGTTACTTAAAGTCAAGACAGTGGAACAAGTGACAAGTTGGAATTCATGCATCCTATAGATTATACCAACATTAATGACGATAAAAAATTATTTTGTTATTATATTAACAAAGTCTCCAGAAGGTATGGAGTAGTCATAATGCTGGTGGTAGCGTATTCATCTTTTTCCTCTCCATTAATGGAACCCTCTCAGCTTTTGACTACATATACTTTCTCCAGGATTAAGTCTGAGGATCTCTGATCTTCCAGAGAAAGAGGTCATGAACTTATTCTTGCAGTTTGGGGTTCATTTCACCCTGCTCCAGAGGTCAGGGAAGAGAAAGAAAAAGAAGGGAAAAGAAGGGAAAGGAAGAGAATTATAATTTGTCTAATACCTGTTGTGTGCCAGTCACACAATGATAAGTACTTTACTGATATTTCATTACTTTAGAGTTTAGGTTTTGGCTCATTTGGGAAGCAGAAATATATACTGATAACAATTTAAATCAGGTATGGGGAAGCTATTTATTTTCTCCACATGAAAGTAAAGCTAAGTACAACCACACATAAAGACACAAATACAGACAAATACACACATTTTAAGTGTGTGACTGCAACTTAAAACAGGATGCAATAACTGGAACTTCTTGATATACTCTGCTGAGAGGCTGAAGCATCAATTAGTTTGTAGCACTAGCTCCCTCCCCCATCCCTTACAAAGAAGTTCATATTGCCTCAAAAGAAAAAAAAATTGAAAGGAAAGAAGGGAGGAGAAAAGAAAAAATAGTGGGTGGCTCATTTCCTTTTAAAGATCTGCCAAAACAATGGCAATTCTTCATCATATATGTCCTTGGAGTCTACAGAAATTCCAAGAGAAATGCTTATTTACACATATTGGGCCTGTTTCCATGTCTACTTCATAGGAATATAGCCCCCTTAAAACTAATGTTATGCTATATTTTAGGCCCTTTGGAGAGAAACTGTATTTTACTTTATTTTGCTTTTATTGTTATCATTACTTGACCAACAACTTCAGAAACAGTCATTTAGGGTCTAAGGTAAACTGACTAATTCCTATATGCAAACATTTTCAGAAAAAAATAAAATAAATAAAGCATTGCTTCACAAAATGAAAATCACTTAAAACTATAAAGTCAGGTACCAAATTATAAGAAAACTCATTTGCAACCAAAATTGGAAATGGGACTTGTGGAATACTCTAAATAGTTGGTTTCAGTTGAAGTCTTGAATAATTTTCTTGATGTTTTTTTCTGTTAAATTTAATTTTTCTCTTTCTTAGAAGATATACCTCTCCTAGTGGTGAAAGATGTAGTATATCTATTTTAGACCCTTACCTTCCATCTTAGATTCAATACTGTGTATTAGTTCTAAGGCAGAAGTTCCTAGTCAAGGCTAGGAAATGAGGGTCAAGTGACTGCCCAAGGGGGCAGCATATACTGAGAATTCAGGTTATAAAAGGTATCAGTAACATTTTATTTGTTAAAATCCTTTAATATAATTCAAAGGTAATATGACTTTAAAACCTAAACCGTGGAGTTTCCAGTGGAGTGAGAAATAGTTCAGATATAACCCCACAGACCTAGAGAACCACATTTTCTGTTCTCTAACTGAAGTTTTGCCTCAGTAAAGCATGAAAACAGCAAACCTGACGGAAAAATCTATAAAGAGATAGAGCTGCCTCACCTTTTCGAAGTGTGAGACTTTAACCTGCTATCCACACAATGTCTGGCTTCTTGGCATGTTTCTTTTTCAATATCATCTGCTTGTCTAGTACTTATATGAGAGAAAAGAAAAAAAACATTTAGATGACTTCTCAAAATATTAACAACGAGTAGCTTAACTATTAATTGCTACTGCATATTGATGCTAAGATATACTGATGGATTTTGAGTAAGTATAATAAAATACTTTAATTTGATCCTCTTCTCAGATATATTTTGACATTCAATAAAATAAATTCCTTAAGCTATAAGACAAGAAATATATCCCTTGATTCTATGAGTTCAATCAGTACAATTTAGAGTTAAAGATACTAAGATTTGGAAGAAAGAAATACTGCATTTCCATGACATTTTAAATGAGCTAATCATTTTTTTTCATTCTTCTTTCTTTCATCTTTGCCTTTTTTCTGTTTCCACAATTTAGCCTTGAATACAAGCAAATGAGTTCTGTTTTTGTTGTCTTGTTTGTTTGTCCATTTTTCTCGTCTTCTTTTTTTTGTTTGTTGAAGGGTAAGTTTCAGCACAATAAGGAACTAGTGAAAGGGTTATAACTAGATGTAGTCTGAGGATATGACTGCCTCTGTCAGTCCTACACTAACAGTGTTATCAAACCTTTCCTTGCAAGATTTATAGTGCATCCCTACAGGATTCCATGTTATTTATATCAGCTCAGAAATTTAGAGTAGTCAGACGTAGTGAGAAGATCAAAATATAATGCACGGGGGTTTCTGGGTTAAGATGGTGGCAGAGTAAAAAGCAGCTGCTTAACCTCTCCAAACCCACACAGATAAAACACCTCAAGAGGACATAAAAACTAAATCCAGACAAAAGAAGGGACCCCAAAATGGGCCACAGCATTGAAGGTACATGGGATTAGGACATTTTCATGTTATAAGGGGGTGAAAGAGCTCTCACTAAAACATGAGCTGAGCAACCACACACACACACACACACACACACACACACACACACACACACACACACACACCACCTATAGTGCCAAAGCCAGCACACAAGAGTTAGAGCAATTTTAGAGCATTCATTAAGTCTTGGCAATTACCTTGGATCACCAGGGCCTGCTCCTGAGAGCAGCAATACTTAAAACCCCAGGAGGTTAAAGAACTCAAACTTTGAACACAGACCATGAGCGCAGACTCGGACTTTGGGTGCAGGTATGGACTTTGAGTGCAGGCACAGACACGGATCTTGGACGCTGGCTCAGACCTTGGGTTGGGACCCAGTGAGGATGGGTGCACGACTGTGGAAGCAGCACCCTGAGACTGTTAAAGGAGCCTTGAGCAGAGGAGCAAACAAGGGGTCCTCCAGGAGGCTTGACCATGAGAACAGTTAGATGTGAGACCTCAGGAGCCTAAAGAGCACAGACTGACTCTGAGAGTGAGGATAAAGCTGAGAGGGTTCACAGTGCTCTGACTCAGGAGAAAACTGCTCCACAGCTCAATAGACAGTGAGCCTATCTGCCTCACCCAGACTTCTGACTGAGAAAGAAATAATAATAATGGCAAGCCAGGTACAAGAACCTGCAAAGAGAAAGATCAAGAAGAAATCTTTAACACTAGACAACATTTACAGAGAAAAAAATCCAGACAATAGAGCAAACAGCAAAGGAGAACAAATAAGTAATCACATCCAAAACTTCCCCCCAAAAAGAAATTTGGTCACAAGCTCTTGAAGAGTTCAAATCTGAGATCATGAGAAAGATGGAAGACATTTGGCAAGAAAAGCAGGAAATAGCTCAAAAGGAAATTAACAAGTTAAAAGAAAGAAACTATCAATTGGAGAAAGATGCTGAAAAAATCAAATAAAATGATAATTAAACAGCAGGAAACCATGAAAAATAGAATACACTTAATAGAAAAGGAGAACCAAAAGGTTATAGCAGAAAACCAGTCTCTAAAGACCAGAACTGGGAAAATAAAAGCCAATGATCTCTCAAGACAGCAAGAACAAATAAAACAAAGTCAAAAGACTGATAAAATAGAAGGAAACATGAAATATCTCAATGAGAAAGTGACAGATCAAGAAAACAGGTCTAGAAGAGACAATTTGAGAATCATTGGTCTTTCTGAAAAAGCAGAAATTAATAGAAATTTGGACTCCAAACTACAAGAAATCATCCAATAAAACTATCCTAATGTTCTTCAACAAGAGGGCAAAAAAGACATAGAAAAGATCCATAGATCACCCTCTACATTAAACCCTGAAAAGACAACCCCTAGAACTATAATAGCCAGATTCAAGAGCTTCCAAGTAAAAGAAAAAAATTTACAAGAATCCAGAAAGAGACAATTCAGATATCAAGAAGCACCAAGCATGATCACACAAGATCTGGCAACCTCCCCACTACAAGACCACAAGGCTTGGAATATGATATTCAGAAAGGCAAGAGAACTGGGTCTACAACCAAGGATCACCTACCCATCAAAATTGAATATATACTTCCAGGGGAAAGTTTGAGCATGCAACAAGATGGAAGATTTCCAGGTATCTGCATAGAAAAGACCAGGACTAAATAGAAAGTTTGATATTCAACCACAAAAAAAAAAAGAGAAACATGAAAAGGTAAATAAGAAACAGAGGGGAAAGAAAGAAAAATATTATTTTTAAATTTTCCTCTTTATGAGTTTCAATAAGGTTATATTATATGGAGGAATGTTATGTATAATTTTCAAAAAACTATATTAACTATTATAGTAATTAGAAGAATTATTCATAGGGAGAGGTTGGAGTATTAAATGGTCTAAGATGATATGGGGGAAAAAAGAGAGGAGTGAATAGTAGATGGAACCAAGAGAACTTGAATGAATAAGATAAATAGAATATTCTATACCACACAAAGAGATCATGGGAAGGGGAGGGGATGAATACCATTTTAAGAAGGAGAGAAAGATAGCATTAATAGATAATATTTAAACCTTGTTCTCAGCAGAATTAACCTTGGGAGGGAAGAGTAGCTATATCCATTGGGATATAGAATTCTATCTAACCATACTGAGAAAGTCAGAAGGGAAAAACCAAGGGGAGAAGGGGAGTAAGTAGGTCAAAAAAGGGATGGGGGAAGAGGGAGGAGGGAATTCATTATGTCTTAAAAATAAAAATAGGGGAATAATAAGGGAGGGAGTAGAAAGGGAAGTAAATTAAGGGAGGGAACAAAGGGAACTAGTTTAAAACAAACCACTGGTTTAAAAGGAAATCTTGTAAGAAGAAGGGGTAAAACTAGGAGAGGATATCAAAATATTGGGGAATATACAACTGATAATTATAACTCAGAATGTGAATGAGATGAAGTCTCCCATAAAATGGAAGCAAATATCAGAGTGGATTAGAAACAAAAACCAACCATGTGTTGTCTACAAGAAACACATATGAGGTGGGTGGACATACACAGGTTTAAGGTCAATGGCTGGAGCAAAATATTTTGGGCTTCAACTGAGAAAAAGAAGGCAGGAGTGGCAATCATGATTTCTGACAATGCCAAAGTAAAAATAGATCTGATTAAAAGAGACAGAGAAGGGGGCAGCTGGGTAGCTAAGTTGATTGAGAGTCAGGCCTAGAGATGGGAGCTTATCAGTGCAATAGCCTAGTCATGCACTGATAAGTATATTCATCAATACAGTGGTAGTATTGGAGGAGAAAAGGTAGGTTAAGTGAGAGTCATTGCAAAGTAAAATCAATAGTCCTTGGCAACATATTGGATTTGGAGGGGGAGAGATCAAGAAGATCAAGAAGAATTGAGAATGACAACTAGGTTGTGAGACTGGAGGACTAGGAGGATTGTAGTCCCCTCTACAGTAATATGGAAACGTTGGAGAGATGCATTTTTAGGGAAAATAATTTTAATTTTGCACATGTTGACTTTAAGATGCCTATTAGCTATCCAATTCAAGACATCCAAAAGGTGGTTCGAGATGAGAAACTAGAGGTCAGCAGAGTGGTAAGAAGTAGATAAATATGAAATTCATTTGCAGAGAGAAGGGGATCAGCTAATTGGTACAGTTGGGAAGTGCACTGGGTCTAGAGTCATGAAAAACTGGGTTCGAATCTGGCCTCAGTTAATTATTAGTTTTGTCACCATGGACAAGTCATTTAACTCTGCCTCAGTTTCCTTATCTGTAAAATGAACTAGAGAGGAAGAAAATTCCTAAAGGGACATGACTGAAAAAAACTGAACAGCAGTAAAACAAATAGATGATAATTAAATCCAGGAGAGGTAAATAAAATGTTAATCAAAGTGTTATAGAGGGGAAAAAAAGAGAAAAGGGACCATGAAAGAGGGTTGTGATACATCTAAATTTATAAAGCATGACCTGGAAGATAATTCAATAAAGGAAATTGAGAAGGAATGATCATATACATAGAAGTGTTGTCCTAAAACCTAGAAAGAAGAGAGCTTTAAGGAGAAGATAGTTATTGATAGTATCAAAGGCTGCTTAGAGGTCAAAAAGATTGAGAATTGAAGATTGAGGTTTGGAAAAAGGGAATTGGATTTGTCAGGGAGGAGATTATTGATAACTTTGGGAAGTTCAGTGTCTGTGGAATGATGAGAGTGGAAAGTGGATTACAGAGGACAAAGAAGAGAGTGAGAAGAGAAAAAAGTAGATACATGTTATACACAACCTTCAGAAATGTAGACAAAAAAAGCAGGACAGATATAGCAAGATTCCAAAAATAGAAGGATCAGGTAAAGATTTTTATTTCTTTTCTTTTCTTTTGTTTAGAATTGGGGAAAACTCACTTTTGGAGGTAGCAGAGAAGGAGTAATAGACAGGGAGTTTTTCATTTTAATTGAAAGATTAAAGATGACAGAGCAGCTGAATCTATGAGAGGATGTGATTTAATGAGATTGCTTGTGCAGAGGGGTTTGCAAAGAGTATGGCTACCTCTTCATGTAAGGCAAGATTAAGGGGAAAATAGTAACAGAACATAGTTGATGGATATGAGATAAGAAACAGTTGAAAATGAATGCTCTCTTTTTTTAGTGAAATATGAGGCAAAGTTCATGATTGAAAGGGAATTTGGGGAGGGAATGTGTAAAGGTAGTTATGGGGTGGGGAAGGTTTGGAAGAGCCACTGTGGAAAGTGGGATAGTGACTTAACAAAGAAGATCTAAAAACATTGTTTAGCAGCAATGAGAGCACATTTGAAGTGGTGTAGTCTAAAATTTTAATGAACGTAATCAGAAAGGATATATGATATTTTCTACATTCAGCAGCATGTGTAAAGCAGATGGTGGGAGTGATCTGAAGTTGTGGATTGGCAGATGATGGATGGTGAAATGATAAAGGGTCTAAGGATTTGACAGAGAAGGGGACAATCTAGAGTTAAACTGATTCCTCATCACTAGGATGTCATGTCATGATGGGGAAAAGAAAAGAGAATACTAAGTGTACCAGTAATGGCCTGGGAGAGAACTGAGAAGAAGATTGGGAAGTTACAGTGCAGATAGTTAAGCATAATATTGAAAGTCAGAAGGAGAGATGGAAAGTCAATGAAGATCATGCTGTATCATCATTTTGAGTGTGAGTGTGTGTGTGTGTGTGTGTGTGTGTGTGCATGTGTATGTGTGAGAGGTATAGAACCTTGATTTTGGGACCATAATAGATTCCTGTTTTGGAAATTTTTTCCACTAAAAAAATATAAGCAATTCATCCATCCAAGTCTCAATATATTATCTGGGTGGCTGAAAAGTTAAGTGATCAGACTCCTTCTTTGCTTATTATATCAAATAATTTGTATAGTATTGGGATTAAGTGTTCTTTGAATGTTTGATAGAATTCACTTGTGAATCCATCAGACCCTGGCGATTTTTTCTTAGGGAGTTCAATTTCTTTTTCTGATATTGGATTATTTAAGTATTCTATTTCTTCTGCTGTTAATCTAAGAAATTTATATTTTTGCAAATATTCAACCATATCACCTAGATTACTAAATTTATTGCTATATAATTGGGCAAAATAGTTTTTAATGATTTCCTTAATTTCCTCTTCATTAGAGGTGAGGTCTTCTTTTTCATCTTTGATACTATTAATTTGGTTTTCTTCTTTCCTTTTTTTAATTAGATTAACCAGTACTTTGTCTATTTTATCTGTTTTTTTTTTCAAAATACCAGCTTCTACTCTAATTAATTCAATAGTTCTTTTACTATTTTTTACTTTTTTTATTTTTTTTAAACCCTTAATTTCGGTGTATTGTCTCCTAGGTGGAAGAGTGGTAAGGGTGGGCAATGGGGGTCAAGTGACTTGCCCAGAGTCACACAGCTGGGAAGTGTCTGAGGCCAGGTTTGAACCTAGGACCTCCTGTCTCTAGGCCTGACTCTCACTCCACTGAGCTACCCAGCTGTCCTGGTTCTTTTACTTTTGATTTTATTAATTTCGCCTTTGATTTTTAGTATTTCTAATTTAGTTTTCATCTGAGGATTTTTAATTTGTTCATTTTCTAGTTTTTTAAGCTGCATGCCCAATTCATTAACCCCTGCCCTCCCTAATTTGTTAATATATGCACTCAGTGATATCAATTTTCCCATTAGAACTGCTTTGGCTGCATCCCATAAGTTTGGGTAAGATGTCTCATCGTTGGCATTGTCTTCAATGAAATTATTAATTGTTTCTGTGATTTTTTCTTTCACTAAATTATTTTGGAGAATCATAGTGTTTAATTTCCAATTAGTTTTTGGTTTACCTCTCCATGTATTCTTACTAATAACTATTTTATTGCATTATGATCTGAGAAGGTTACATTTATTATTTCTGCTTTTTTGCATTTGTTTGCCATGTTTCTGTGCCCTATTACATGGTCTATCTTTGTGAATATTTCAAGCGCTGCTGAAAAGAAGGTGTATTCATTTTTGTCTCTATTTATTTTTCTCCAAATATCTATTAACTCAAATTTTTCTAGGGTTTCATTCACATCTCTTATCTCTTTCTTATTTATTTTTTGGTTTGACTTATCTAGATCTGATAGGGGAACATTGAGGTCCCCCAGTAGTATGGTTTTGCTATCTTTTTCATCCTTGAGCTCCATGAGTTATGTAACCATGGAAAATTTTTCTAAAAATAAAAAATTATTAAAAAAAAAGAAAAGTTAAGTGATCTGTGCATGGTCCTATTCTCATACAATCATAGCTTTATAGCTAGAAGGCACCTCAAAATCTTTCTATTCCAAGAATCTCATTTTATAGAGAAGGGAACTGAGGTCTTTAAAGGTTAAGGTTAAGTAACTTGCCAAAGGTCATGGAGATGGAAAATATGCCAGATGGGATAGGATTCAAGGTCCTCTGACATAAGAATTGGTGCTATAGTCACAGAGTTAGTCTTTGTCCCAGGCATGACTTAGACTTTGGTCTCCTGATCTCCATAATCACCCTTTTACCCACTATGAAGGGGAAGAAAAGGACAAACATTTATTAAGTGCTTAATTTGTGCCCGATCCTGTGCTAAAAGCTTTTTGCGATATTTGTATATTATCTCATTTACTTCTGACAGTAACCCTGTGAGGTAGGTGTTATCCTTATGCATATAATTCATTCATTACATATATTATGTAAATATTATTTTACATATATTACTTTGACTATTGTTAGCCCTCTCAGGCCAAGCAAAAATGCAGTAGCAAAAAATAAATAGTTCCTTATAACTTTTAAGTTTAGTAAGTAAATAATAAATACTCTCATGAACATGAACAGTGGAACAGATTTTAGTGAGACTCCATTAGTCCTGTTGCTTTCTCTGTGATGAAAAGGAGAGTTTCATTTCTCAAAAGAAATGTAATGGCAATGCATAGTATAATCAATGAACTCTCAACTTGTGATAGAAAAGGTTTTCATAGACCTAGGCTAAGTAGTCACATAAATGTTGAACCTGTGCCTCATTACTTTTCTGGCTTACTCAGTTTGTAATGTTTTTTAAGCATAGACCTTGAGCAACAGTGTGTTTAGGGAGTGTAGTAGACAATGTATGATGTTCAGATCTGATGTAAAAAGTCTATAAAGCACATGTCTTGTCAAAGGTCTTTCATACACTTAGTTGGTTAAGTTTCCCTTAATTACAAAATAATTAAAATTTTTTTTTTAGAATCTGGGTACAAATATTTAAATGCAAATTAGCATTGAGTCAATGTAAAGAATCATTTCTGTTCATTATGACATCTGGAGCAAAGAGGGAAACATGGGTTGTTGAGGGAGTAAAAATCATCTAGAATGTGCCTGCTATGAACATATGCCCTGTGCCACCATTATAAGCATGGCTCCAAAGCCAATTATTAGTTTAGGTTTGATACTGGGATGAAAAGAAGCACTCAAAAATTGCTGAACACTTAAAAGAAGAGGTTTACTTTACCTGTGCATAGGAAAAATATACAAGGATACAACAGCTCTTAGTTGCTTCTCTGGTTATGGACCCTGTTCAGCCACATCTGGAAAGATGGAAAGATCAATCAGTCATCAGGTTTTGGTAAATTGAATGTTCATAGACTTTCCCCAAGTCTGAGACATGCAGAGCCCATATGGCTTAGGTTTTTTATTTGAATAGGACATGAAGATGTATCTGAGAAGCTGGGACCAATCACGTCTCATGGAGAGGGGTGTCAGGGTAAGGGAAGCTGTAACAGAAAACTGCTGTCACAGACACCACAGGCTTTAACTATTGCTGAATGATCCTCTACCCAATGGTTAGGAGTTAAAGGGTCTAAGTTATGGCTGTAGGGAGTGGGAATATGCTTCAAGGTGGCATAGTTACCACTTTAGTTTTATTCAACTTGAAATTTTCATTAATTCAAATATGCTGGAGTAAAGTTTACCTATGTGTTCTTTTTGACACAAAGGTTTCCTAAGCAAATTTGTAGTTTAAATATGGGAAATGTTTAGGCTATTAAAGGGTACAAATCAACAAAGTTTTTTTCAGACTTTCAAATACTGTGGATAAACCATGAAGTCCTTAATTACAAATGACTCATATCTATTAAAAGCACTTGACATGATTCCCTTAAACATAGAAGTCAGCTCATTAGTCCCCTGTTTCTGTCCCTAAGCTTTTACAGTGTCCTATATGTCAGACTTTTAATGCTAGACTGCTTCCCCAATTAGGATGAATTATTAAAGACTACTTCTAATACAGTAGAATAAGTAAGTGTTGAGCAGAACCTGAATAAAGAGTATGTAATTTTATTCAGTATCAACAATGGCATACAGGTTTGTTCTGAGTTGCATTTGAAAGAACTAAAGAGAAAGAAATTTGGAGGGGTTATAAGTGAAAGCCTGGTAGGTGGAGGAGGTACCATCCTCAAGAAAGGGATCATTGACGGAAAAAAATGAGGAATGTTGTTTTGCATTGACTTGTCCTGACTTTTCCTCACTTGCACCACCTTCTATTGACTCCAGACCGTTGGTGCTTTATACACAATAAACACTTAAAATACTTCCATAAAAGGCATGTATCAGGTGTTTGTGAACATATGCATACAGATGTAGATGTATGTATGTTTGTGTCAGTTTTTAGAACAATACTGGGTCATAAATTTTGAGATAGAAGAGACAATAGGTCAATTAGTCCAACCACTCATTTTAAAGATGAACTAAGGCCCAGAGTTTAAATATCTATATCATGGTCATATAGGTGGTAACTAGCAGGGCTGGTATTCAAATGAACATCTTCTGACTCCAAAATCAACAGGATTTGTTCTGAACCACTCGGCATTAATTCAGCTTAAGCAGCATGCTAGGTGAACACAGAAAATAATGATTCAAGATTCAGAGCACTACTCTTCGGTAACAAAATGCTGGAATACAGAGTAATTCAATAGTCCATAATCACTTCCAAGATTTCCTAAGTGAAAAAAGGTTTCTTGTTTTATCTCATCTTTTGCCCATAGTCTGTTTTAACCAGCCATGCACATTGCAAATCTATAGTATCATTACTTTGAGGCCAGCTAACTTGAATTGTCATTTTCAGTTCTGTGGTTCTCATTTCAAAATAGGAAGGATTGAAGGAAGAGGGAGAGAGAGAAGCGAGGGAGAGAGAGAGAGAGGAAAGGAGGTAAAGTATAGGAAGAAGACTAGAGAGAAGGGGAGGGACAATGAGAATGAGAGAGAGACAGAGACAGAAAGAGAGAGAGCCAGAGAGACACAGAGAGATAATATGAAGGAAAGAAACACCTCTGACCTCGTCTTGATTGTTATGGCCAGACATCCAGTTTCCGTTATAATTTACTTTTTAATAGAAGAAACTATATTTTTCTTGTGTGATAGGTATTGTTGATGACTTGCATCTCAGTGTGAAGCTTCTGTCAATTCCTAACTAACAACAAAGAAAAGAATAGGAAAAAAATTGACCACACAGAGAGTAAAATGCCATTTCACACTAGGTGCTTTGTAAATGTGAGCCAACTCTCACAAATCCTTTAAACATCAGTAGAGATGGAGCAGAGCCAGAAGAGAAGAAAACATGTCCAAATAGAGAAAGTTTGCTCAGCAAATTGAAATTCAAGCCTGAAATTGAAAAGTTTGAGTTAGAGTTCCTGCAAAGGGCACATTTTATCCTTTCTTCCTATTTCCTAAAAGGCAAAGTTTATTAAATGTTTACTTCTGTTGCCTATCCTTTGCATATCTCCTGCCTTTCCACCATCTAATCTTCTGACATTGTAATTATTGCTCATGTAAATGGGAATGAAAACACAATGCTAAATATTTGAACAATTTCATCTGAATTTGCTCAGAAGGGAAAAAATGTCCTTCTGTGCAATTTCAGACTAGCAAACTGTTCATAGCTTGATATTTTTGCAGCCAAATGAAATTCCTATTAAAGCCAATGTTTGTTTAATGGAAAAATGACCTGTACACACATTTGAAATCTTTTAGATGAAAATATATAAAGTTCATATGCAAGTCTATGAGACAGCCTGATGGAATGAATAAAGATCAGGTCTCAAAGTCAGGGAGACTTGGGTTCATATCCTGCCTCTGACACCTACTGACTGTATAATCCTGGGCAAGTCTCTTAACTTCTTATAAATTGCAGTAACTCTCTAAGTCTAGATTATAATTTGCAGAGAAGATATTGGCTTGTTTTGGTAGAGAGAGTTCCTTCTCAAGGGAAATCCCAATTCAAGTGAAATCTTAGATATAGCTCCTATCCTCTATTCCCTAAGTAAACTTTATTTTTTTAAACCCTTAACTTCATTGGCTTCTAGGTGGAAGAGTGGTAAGGGTGGGCAATGGGGGTCAAGTGACTTGCCCAGGGTCACACAGGTGGGAACTGTCTGAGGCCAGATTTGAACATAGGATCTCCTGTCTCTAGGTCTGACTCTCAATCCACTGAGATACACAGCTGCCCCCTCTAAGTAAACTTTAAAGGAAGAATTATAGATGAAACAAATGACGTCAGGAATTGATGATGCCAGATTATTCTACATAGGCATATATATCCATTCCAATTCTTATTTTGACTTACTGAACTTTATAGCTATGCAGCACCTATTGGTTTACCCTGGAAGTTTCCTGAGAACTTTTGTGCTTCTTACCAGAAATCAACCTTCCCTTCCTGTCTTCTTTTCCCATTAGGGAATTCCTCCTAGATCCTCCATGGTTATCTATCCACTTACACCACGCTTATAGCTTTGCAATTTTTTATGTGTAGTCTACCTCCTTTAGCATGTAAGCTCTTTTTGGGCATAGCCTACCTTTCCTATTTCTTGTATGGGTAAAATCAGTGTTTAAAACAATCCCATACACATAGAAAATGCTTAATAAATAGAAGTTTATTTCCTGACTGACTTGTGCAGCCAGTCCTCAGTATTTTCAAATTACAAGTAATATACATATTTAGTTGACTTCAGCATATTCTATAAAGAGCAGCAGGACAGATCCAGCAAATAAACAGACGATCAAGAATATAGCCAGTGAGGGGGAGGTGGGGAGGAAGGAGGAATAAATATTAGTAAACAAGAGTTCCCAATTAAGATGGTGGCAGAGTAAAAAGCAGCTGCTTGACCTCTCCTAACCAAAACATATAGGACTCTTCAAGAAGACATAAAAACAAATCCAGATGAATGAAGGGACCCCACAACAGGGCACAGCATTGAAGGTACGTGGAATCAGAGCATTTCCAAGCTATAAAAGGGTGAAACAGCTCTCACTAAAACATGAGCTCAGCAACCCCCTCCTCCAAACACACCACCTACAGTGGCAAAGCCAGCACAAAAGACTCAGAGCAAGTTTGGGGCACCCAAACTGGGTGCCACAAACTGGGACCAGCAGAGCCTCCTCCTGAGAGCACAAAGACTTAAGACCCCAAGAGACTAAAGAACGGGCGGACTTTGAACACAGACCCTGAGCTCAGGCATGGTTGCAGCTATAGAAATGGATCCTGAGCGCAGGCTAGGAACTTGAGTGGGGACCCAGTGCAGAGGGGTGCACAACTGTGGAAGCAGCACCCTAAGACTGTTAAAGGAGCTTCAGGCAGAGGAGCAAGCAAGGAGACCAACAGGAGGCTTGACCCTGAGAACAACTAGACCTGAGACCTCAGGAGCCTAAAGAGCGCAGACAGACCCTGGGCTTGCAGAAAAAGCTGAGAGGGCCCTGGGCTAACAATGGCAAGCCAGAGACAAGAGCCCCAGAAAAGAAAGATCAAAAAGAAATCTTTAACACTCAACAACTTTTACACAGAAAAAATCCAGACAACAGAGCAAACAGCAGAGGAGAACAAATTATCATTTCCACACCTTCCCCCCAAAAAATGAAAACTGGTCACAAGCTATTGAAGAGTTCAAATCTGAGATTATGAGAAAGATAGAAGAGAACTGGCAAGAAAATAACAGTTTAAAAGGCAGAATTTCGCAATTAGAAGGTGAGGCTCAGCAATCAAATGAATTGATGAGCAAATTGAAGACCAGAAATGACCAGCTAGAAGCCTTGAAGAACCAAACAGACCAGATTCAAAAGGAAAACCAAAAGATTATAGCTGAAAACCAGTCTCTAAAGGCTAGAATTGGGCAATTAGAAAAAGATGCCCCTAAATCAAAAGAATTATAAACAAATTGGAGACCAAAATCAAACAGTTGGAAAACAGGATAGATCAAATTGAAAAGGAAAATCAAAAGAATATAGCAGAAAACCAGTCTCTAAAGACAAGAATTGGGCAAATAGAAGCCAATGATCTCTCAAGACAACAAGAACAAATAAAACAAAGTCAAAAGAGTGATAAAATAGAAGGAAACATGAAATATCTCACTGAGAAATTGACAGATCAAGAAAACAGGTCTAGAAGAGATAATCTGAGAATCATTGGTCTTCCTGAAAAAAGCAGAAATTAATAGAAATTTGGACTCCATCCTAAAGGAAATTATTCAGCAAAATATCCCTGAAGTTCTACAAGAAGAGGGCAATATAGACTTTGAAAGGATTCATAGATCACCCTCTACACTAAACACTGAAAAGACAACCCCCAGGAATATAGTAGTCAAATTCAAGAGATTCCAAGAAAAAGAAAAAAAAATTTACAAGAAGCCAGAAAGAGACAATTCAGATATCAAGAAGCACCAATCAGGATCACACAGGATCTGGCAGCCTCCATGGTAAAAGACCGCAAGGCTTGGAATATGATATTCAGAAAGGCAAGAGAACTGGGTCTACAACCCAGGATCACCTACCTATCAAAACTGACTATATACTTTCAGGGGAAAGTATGGGCATTCAACAAGATAGAATATTTCCAAGTATTTGCACAGAAAAGACCAGGACTATATGGAAAGTTCAATATCCAACCACAACAACCAAGAGAAACAGGAAAAGGTAAGTAAGAAACAGAGGGGACGAAAGAAAACTCTTACTTTTAAATTTGCCTCTTTAAGGGCTTCAATAAGATCTAATTATTGGTATTCCTATATGGAGAAATGTTATGTATAATTCTCTGTAGTGAACTCTATTCACTATTATAGTAGCCACTATTATAGTAATTAGAAGAATTATTCATAGGAAGAGGTTGGAATACTAAGTGGTCTAAGATGATATAGCAGTGGGTGGGAAAGAGGGGGGATGAATAGTAGAGGACACCAGGAGAAACTTGAATGAATAAGAAAAATAGGATATTCTATGACACCAAAGAAGGCATGGGAAGGAGGAGGGGATGAATACTATTATAAGAAGGAGAGGAAGAGAGCATTAAGAGGTAATATTTAAACCTTAGTCTCAGTGGAATTAACGTTGAGAGGAAAGAGCAGCTATATCCATTGAGATATAGAACTCTATCTAACCCTACTAAGAAAGTCGGAAGGGCTAAACCAATGGGAGCAGAGGAATGGGGAGGTCAAAAAAGAGAGGGGAGGAGAAGGGAGAGGGAATTCATTAGGCCTTAAAATAAAAAGAGGGGAATAACAAGGGAAGGGGTAGAAAGGGTAGTAAATCATGGGAGGGGACAAGGATTACTGGTTTAAAACAAATCACTGGTTTAAAAGGAAATAGCCTAAGAAGAAGGGGTAGAACTAAGAGAGGATACCAAAATGTTAGGGAATACACAACTGATAATTATAACTCTGAATGTGAATGGGATGATTAATTATACTAAATTAAAAAGCTTTTGTACAAACAAAAACAATGCAAACAAAATCAGAAGGGAAACAACAAATTGGGAAAAATCTTTATAACAAAAAACTCAGACAGGGGTTTAATTACTCAAATATACAAGGAGTTAAATCAATTGTATAAGAAATCAAGCCAGTCAATAAATGGGCAAGGGACATGAATAGGCAATTTTCAGATAAAGAAATCAAAAGTATTAATAAGCACATGAGAAAGTGCTCTAAATCTCTAATAATTAGAGAAATGCAAATCAAAACAACTCTGAGGTATCACCTCACACCTAGCAGATTGGCTAAAATGAGTGTAGAGGAGAGTAATGAATGTTGGAAGGGATGTGGCAAAATTGGGACATTAATGCATTGCTGGTGGAGTTGTGAACTGATCCAAGCATTCTGGCTGGCAATTTGGAACTATGCTCAAAGGGCTATAAAAGATTGCTGGCTTTTGATCCAGCCATACCATTGTTGGGTCTGTACCCCAAAGAGATCATAGATAAACAGACTTGTATGAAAATATTTATAGCCACAATTTTTGTGGTGGCAAAAAACTGGAAAATGAGAGAATATCCTTTGATTGGGGAATGGCTGAACAAACTGTGGTATATGCTGGTGATGGAATATTATTGTACTAAAAGGAATAATAAACTGGAGGAATTCCATGTAAACTGGAAAGACCTCCAGGAACTGATGCAGAGTGAAAGGAGAAGAACCAAAAGAACATTGTACACAGAGACCAATACACTGTGGTGAAATAGAATGTAATGGAGTTCTGTATTAGTAGCAATGCAATGATCCATAACAATTCTAAGGGACTTATGGAAAAGAACGCTACCCACATTCACAGGAAGAACTACAGGAGAGGAAACACAGAAGAAAAGCATCTGCTTGAACACATGGATTGAAGCGAACATGATTGGGGATGTAGACCCAAAACTACCACACCAATGCAACTATGAACAATTTGGAAATAGGTCTTGATCAATGACACATGTTAAAACCAGGGGAAATGCGCATCGACTATGGGGAGGAGGAGGAGGTTGGGGGTGAAGGGGAAAGTAAAAACATATATCATGTAACCTTTATAACTTTTCCAAAAATAAAAATTATTTAAAAATATGAGTAAACAAGAGAAAAAGAAAAAATTACAATCAACAGCTTCTGTCCATGTAATGAACAAAGCACAAATGGAACAGGAGAGCATCAAGGAACACCAAGCAAAAACTCACAAACTCCAGTGAATTAGACACAGTATATAGAAGAATGCAAAACACAATTCAAAAAAACAATTAAGAGTGGCTAAAGACAATTGGGAAAAGAACTTTGAAAGCAACATAGGTCATCTGGAAAACAGAGGCACATAAACTAAAACAAGAAAATAGTGTCTTCAAATCCAGAATTGACCAGCTTGAAAATGAGGCAAAGAAAGTGAAAGATGACCTAAAAAGAAAAATAGATCAAAAGGAATAGGATGATCAAAAGCCAGTGATGAAATTCAGTCTTTAAAAATTATAATCCAACAACCAGAAGCAAATGACTTCATAAGACAGCAAGAGTTTATAAAACAAATTTAAATGAATGAAAAAATGAGGTAAATATGAAATGTCTCATTGATAAAACAATAGGCATGGATAATAGATCCAGGAGAGACAATTTAAGAATTATTGGACTACTGGAAAATCATGAGAAAAGAAAAAGTCTGGATATCATTTTACAAGAAATCATTCAAGAAAAATGCCCTGATATTCTTGAACAAGAGGATAAAGTAGAGACTGAAGGAATTCACAGTTCACCTTCAGTATTAAATCCCCAATTGACAATGCCCAGGAATGTTATAGACAAGTTCAAGAACTACTACCAGTGATGGGCAACCTTTTGATCTTGATGTGTCAAAATTTGCCAAATAACTGAGCATAAATCAGGTGGTATGTCACTTCAAGACAAAAAATAATTTCATGATATTTATAATTTAAATAACAAATAGTAATATATAACAGTATTTAATAAACCAAAATAGGTAAATTAATACAGGTAGAATTTTCATCTACAGTGCACAGTTTCTACACTACACTACAGCAAATGTTTCATCCTTGGCATATGGTCCCATACTTCTCTATATGTGGCCACATGCAGCCACATTTTGTCAAACATGGCTACAAGTGTCAGTGCTGACAGGTGTGTAATAGGCTTGCCATCTCTGTACTAGACCAAGGAGAAGATGGTATAAACTGCTAAAAGGAAACCAATCAGTTATCATGGAACCACAATTAGGATAACACAGAACTTGACTGTATCCACACTGAAGAAGGCATGGTATATGGTATTCCTGAAAGCAAGAGAACTGGATCTACAACTAAGAGTCAACTACCCAGAAATAATGACTATATTCATGCAGGGGAAAATATTTTCATTTAATAAAAAAGAAGACTTCCAAGCACTCCTAAAGAAAAGACCTGACTTAAACAGAAAATTTGATGTCCAAACGCAGAACTCAAGAGAATCACAAAAAAAGGTATTTAAGAAAGGGAAAAAAAATTAAGGAACCCAATAAGTTAAAATGATTTGTATTCCTATAAAAAAGATGATGTTGGTAACTATTAAAATTTTTATTATCATCAGGTAATTAGAATAAGTATATTTAGAGGGTATAGTGGCAAAGTGTATAAGATGATATGTCAGAAAATAATAAATAAAATAGGGATAAACCAAATGATAATACTAATAGAAATGGGAAAAGAGATAAAATGGGGTAAATGTATATTTCATATAGAAGCACACAGTGGGAGGTGGGGAGAAGACCAATACAATGGAAGGGTAGAAGAGGTTGGAGACAGGTAATACTTAAATATTACCTTATTGGAATTGGTTAAGAGAGAGAACAATCAGATCCATTGGGGCAGATAATTATATTGTGTCTGGTAGAGAAGTAGAAGAGTAAAAAATGAGTCAGTAGGTGTAATAATTAAAAAGGATTTGACAAATATAAGAATTTTTAAAAATTATTGTGGTCACCAGTTATAATAATGAACTCAAGTCGAAAGGGAAAGGATGTTAGTAGCTTTAGTAACTTTATTACATCAAGGTAGAGATAGTAAAGGGTGAAATGTAATAAGGAGTTAGAAAATATTGTCTAACTAATTACACTATAATTGCCAATCCCAAGGAATCCAGCTCAACTCTTACAAAGGCTCCATTAGTTCAGATCTCTAACCAGGAGTTACAGTAGTCTCTTCAGCAAGAGCCACCAATGCAGAATGAAATCCAACACAGAATCACTAACACAGAAGTCCTTTGTCAGCAAGTGCCACCAAAGCAGCAGAATGAATCAGAATCCTCTTGACTAGCATTTATAAAGAGCTTTCTCCACATCACTTCTTGTCTCTGTGGTTCCTAGTTCCTTTCACTGTGGGCTTGTCTATCATATCTCAGGAACCAATCATAGACTCCCAATTTGCTTAGCACTAACCAGGATGGGGCAGTGCTTACAGTCTTTTAGGACTAAGTGTTTTTGGCTAAGTAAATATGAAACGGGGGACTCCAAGTTCTTGACTGATTAAGTAAAAATGATCAAAAAGAGTTTAAATTGTCTCTCATAGTCTCCCCTGTGATTCTATTGGGAGACGAGCATGATGACATCTCACAGATGTACATGTCTAATCTCCCCAATGAATCATTTCACATAACCAGCTTATACCTCTAAATATCTTCTATCTAGAGGTACTTACAATATTGCACTTTTTAAGGGGAAATTATAGTAGTTGAAGATAATAGGGAAATGAAATAGAAAGAAAGCAAAAACAACGGTTGATTGGTGCATCAACAAAAAAGCCAATTAGGGGGCAGTCTCATTTAGCATAAAAGTTTACATTTAGAAAAAAGGTGTTCATTATATCCCAAAGTTCACTCTGGATCTTTGATACAGTGTATGGTTTCCACAGGCTTCTTTATGGCACTGTATCAAAAAAAATATTCACTTTCATGATTTGGGGTGTTGGTAAGTTTCTTTTTCTGAAATTTCTTCAAAATATTTCAAACTTTGGATTTCAGGATAATTATACATGAGGAGGGGAGCAATACAAGGGAAGAAGAGGTTGGGGGGTGTCATTCAAAAGATACTATGGTAAGAGGAGAATAAATGAAAGGGAAGGAAATGGGAAGGGGGATAACATTAGGGAGGGGAAAGCTGGGAGACTGACTAAAAAGTTAGAGGGGAGAGTAAGAGGGATAAGAGAAAAGGCAGAATCTGAGGAGGAAATCAAATTGGAGAGGAATACACAGATAGGAATCATAACTCTGAATGTGAATAGGATGAACTCACCCATAAAAAGAAGGCAGATAGCAGAATGGATTAAAAATCAGAATCCTATCATATGTTGTCTACTAGAAATACACCTGAGGTAGGTAGACATATAGAGGGTAGAGCTAAAAGTGAAGCAGAATTTATTGGGTTTCAACTGAGACAAAGAAGGCAGGAGGAGCAATTATGATCTCAGACAAAGCTAAACAAATAGATCTAATTAAAAGAGACAAGGAAAGTAATTACATCTTTTAAAAAAGCCAGTATAAAAAATGAAGAAATAGCAGTATTCAACATATATGTGCCAAATGGTATAGGATTCAGATTTCAAAAGGATAAACTAAAGGAGCTGAAGAAGGAAATAGATAGTAAAATTATACTAGAGGAGGACCCCAAACTTCCCCTATCACAACTAGATAAATTGAACCAAAAAATAAATAAGAAATAAGTAAGGGAAGTGCATGAAATATTAGAAAAATTAGAGCTAGTAGACAAATGGAGAAAAATAAAAAGGGACAAAAAGGAATATACCTTCTTTTCAGCAGCATATGACACATATACAAAGATTGATCATGTAGTAGGGCATAAAAACATTGCTAACAATTGTAGGAAAGCAGAAGCAATAAATGAAATTTTTCCAGACCACAATGCAATAAAAATCATAATCCACAAGGGCTTGTGGAAAGGCAGACTCAAAATTAATTGTAAATAAATAATTCTTCAAAACTGGTGTATCAAAGAACAAATCAAAGAAACAATTACTGATTTCATTGAAGAGAATTACAATGTGGAAATAAATTATCAAAATCTATGGGATTTTGCCTAAGCAGTACTCAGTGGATAATCCCTGAGCACATATATTAACAAATCAGAGAGGGAAGAAGTCATTGAATTGGCCATGAAACTTAAAAAACTGGAAAGAAAACAAATTAAAAATCCCCAGACAAAAGCTAAATTGGAAATCACAAAAATCAAAAGATAGATTAAAAAATAATAAAGTAAACAGCTATTGAACTAATAAATAAGACTAGGAACTGGCAATTTGAAAAAAAAACAAATAAAATAGATAAAGTTGTGGTTATCTAATAAAAAAAGAAAATAGAAAATCAAATTAACAGTATCAAAGTTGAAAATGGTGGCCTCACCTCTAAGGAAGAGGAAATTATCATAATTATTGTGAATTATTTTGCCCAATTATATGGCAACAAATATGACAATCAAGGTGAAATGGGTGAATAGTTTAAAAAATATAAATTGCTTAGATTACCAAAAGAGGAAAAAGAATACTTAATCCCATCTCAGAAAAAGAAATTAAACGAGCCATCAAGGAACTCCCCCGCCCCAAAATCCCCAAGGCCAGATGGTTTCACAAGTGAATACTATCAAACATTTAAAGAACAACTAACCCCAATATTATACAAACTATTTGACAAAATAAGCAAAGAAGGAGTTCTACAAATTTCCTTTTATGAAACAAATATGATACTGATTCCAAAGTCAGGCAGATCAAAAACAGAGAAAGAAAACTACAGACCAATCTCCTAAATGAACATAGATGCAAAAGTCTTAAATGGAATACTAGCAAAAAAATTCCAGCAAGTGATCATGAGGATTATTCACTATGATCAGATGGGATTTATATCAGGAATGCAAGGACTGTTTAATATTAGGAAAACTATCCACATAATTGAACATATCAACAACCAAACCATCAGAAACCAGATGATTATCTCAATAGATGCAGAAAAAGCCTTTGACAAAATACAACACTCATTCCTATTGAAAACCCTAGAAAGTATAGGAATAGAAGGGCCTTTCATAAAAGTAATAAACAATATATATTTAAAAGCATCAGTAAGTATCATCTGAAATAGGGATAAGTTAGAAACCTTACCCATAAGATCAAGAGTGAAGCAAAGATGTCCATTATCACCTCTATTATTTAACAAGTAGAAATTGGAGAAGAAAAAGAAATTGAAGGGATTGAAGTAGGCAATGGGAAGCCTAAACTATCACTCTTTTCAGAATGATATGATGATCTACTTAAAGAATACTAGAAAATCAACTATAAAGCTGTGAGAAATAATTAATAATTTTAGCAAAATTGCAGGATACAAAATAAATCTAAATAAATCATCAGCATTTCTGTATATTTCCAAAACATCCCAGCAGCAAGAGTTAGAAAGAAAAATTCCATTTGAATTTACCTTAGACAATAGAAAACATTTAGGAATCTATTTATCAAAACAAACACAGGAACTGTATGAACAGAACTACAAAACACTTTCCACACAATTAAAATTCAATCTAAATAATAGGAAAAACATTAATTGCTCATGGGTAGGATGAGCTAATATAATAAAAATGATAATCCTTCCCAAATTAATTTCCTTATTCAGTTCTATACCTAACAAACTACCAAGAAACTTTTTTATTGAATTAGAAAAAATTATAACAAAGTTCTTTTGGATGAACAACAACAACAACAGCAACAACAATAACAACAACAAAAATATGTGAAGGAAGGTTGCCTAATAGTACCAGACCTTGAATTGTACTATAAAGCTGTGGTCACCAAAACAATATGGTACTGGGTAAGAGACAGAAGGGAAGATCAATGGAATAGTTTTGGGATAAATTACCTCAGCTAGACAGTGTTTGATAAACCCAAAGTTCTCAGTTTTTGTGAAAAAAACCCCACTATTTGCCAATAACTGTTGGAAAAATTGGAAAATTGTATGGGAGAGATGAGGTTTAGATCAGTGTCTCATACCCTATACCAAGATAAATTCAGAATAGGTAAATGGCTTAAATATAAAGAAGGAAATTACAAGTAAATTAGGTGATCATAGAATAATATACCTGTCAGATCTATGGGAAAGGCAAGCATTTAAGACCAAACAAGAGAGAGAATCTTACAAAATGTAAAATGAATAATTTTGATTACATTAAATTAAAAAGGCTTTTTACAAATAAAGCCATTGCAACCAAAATTAGTAGGGAAGCAACACACTGGGAGAACATTTTTATAACAAAACACTCTAAAAAAGGTCTAATTTCTCAAATTTATAAGGAGCTAAATCAATTGTACAAAAAAATCAAGCATTCCGCAATTGAAAAAATGGTCAAGGGACAAAAATAGGTAGTTTTTAGATAAAGAAATCAAAACTATCAATAAACATATGAAAAAGTATCCTAAATCTCTTATAATTAGAGAAATGAAAGTCAAAACCACTCTGAGATACCAACTCATACCTAGCAGATTGGCCAATATGACAGCACAGGAAAGTAATAAATGTTGGATGGAATGTGGCAAAATTGGGACACTATTGCATTGCTGATGGAGTTGTGAATTGATCCAGCCATTCTGGAAGGCAATTTGGAACTATGTCCAAAGGGTTTTAAAAGATTGTCTGCCTTTTGATCCATCCAAACCACTGCTGGGTTTTGAAAGAATGGGAACTCCCAACTGACAGTGAAGAAACTAAAAACTCAGGGAAACACAATGAGACACACAGGCCCCACTGGGGAAAGGGATAACAAATAAAACTAATGAAACTTCAAGGGGAATGGGAAAACAGATTGGGAAAAATAACAGTAACTGAACTTTCACAACAGCCAAGGATATAGTTAAAATCTCTGTGGATTCTTGATGTTTGGGGGAGATAATAACAAGGAAGTTGTAACAAAGTTAAGTTTAATGGTTTGGTAAGGATGAGATTGGAGGGAGAGGGGTTTCTATTTTCTAGGGTACCAACTGCCAGAGAATGGTTGCAATTGAGTTGGCTACCTAACAGCCAGCCAGCAATTGTTTAGCTGAATGTGATAGGGGCTTTGGGAATCTTATGCAATATCCTGGATGACTTCCAGGTGTAGTTTAGATTCAGGAACACTTCTGGTCTCAGCAAGATAATCCACAAGGGTTAGGGAGTACAGGACTTCCTGAAGCTATTCACCAACTGCAGGAAAGCTCCCAACTCTACCTAGATCTTCCTCTTATATCTTGATTTGTAGATCCACCTCCTCTATGGAGATCCCAAATAGTCCATAGGCTAGTTGAACACTAACTTCCAGCTTCACACCTCTCCTCCAAAAGTAGGAAAACTGTCAACTCTGTCTCTCTAGACAAACCCCTTTTCAACATTCTGGGCTTAGAATGTTGTCAGCCAGTCAGGTTAGTCTGCCTTTTACCTACTCATTATTTGTCTATCTATAAAATATAAATTACCCATGACAGTCTGTACTCCAAGGAGATGTTAGGGAAAAATAATTGTACAAAAATATTCATAGCCATGCTCTTTGTGGTGGCAAAAAATGGAAAATGAGGGGATATCCATTGATTGGGGAATGGCTGAACAAATTGTGGTATCTGATGGTGATGGAATAATATTTTGCTGAAAGGAAAAATTAAGTGGAGGAATTCCATGTGAACTGGAAAGACCTCCAGGAATTGATGCAAAGCAAAAGGAGCAGCACCAGGACAACATTGTAAACAGAGACTGATACATTGGGGCACAATTTAATATAATAGACTTCTTTATTAGCAGCAACATAATAACCTAGGACAATTCTGAGGGACTTAAAGGAAAGAAAGCTATCTACAACTAGAGAAAGAACTGTAAGAGTAGAAATGCAGAAGGAAAACATGATTGATCATATGGTTTGATGGGTATATGATTGGGAATGTTGGCTTTAAATGATTGCTTTACTGCAAATATTAATGATATAGAAATACATTTTGAACAATGATACACATAAAACTCAGTGGAACTGCTCATTGAGGGAGGGAGAGTGATATTATAGGGAAAGAACATGAATCATGTAACCATAGGGAAAAAAAATTCTTCATTAATTAATTAATTAAAAAGTTAAAATAAATAAAAAATGAAAAGAGCAGTGGGTTTTGGGTGAAAGGATATAGAATCAGTTCTCACCTTTGTGACTATGGGTATCTAGTTTTCCTTTCTGGACTTCAGTTTTATCCTCTATAAACTGGGAGGGTTGGGCTAGGTGTGTTCTAAAATCTCTTCTAGTTCCCTCTCTGTGGTCCTGTGAATCCTGTGTAATAAAAACTATAGAATGTGATAAGCTATAGAAAGAGTTATGTATGGAATTCTCATGTTGAGTTCCATAAAAAGGGAGAAGGAAAATAAGGTTTAACAAAAAGGAATGATAATTTAAGTAACACTGACAATATTTACACTAATTTGGCATATAAAGACAGCATTATTGTGGTCAACATGAATAAAAACATCAGTAAAAACAAAAAGCCAACCCAGAGAGTACTACCTCCTATTATATGCTAAACATCCCATTAACTCTACCTGTTCCATGTCTGCACTGCTTCCTCCTTCATGCCCTGAGATAATCTTCTCTTTTTCAATGATGAGGTGAGGGTGGAAGAAGATACTAATTTTAGAACCTGAAGACCAGAGTTCAAATTCTACCTTGGCACTGTGTCATCTTAAGCAAGTCACCTAGATTCCTCATTTGAAAAATTAAAGGTTCTGATTAAATCGTCTTTCATGTTCATTCTAATTTACTGTAGATCTATGATCTTACTTTTTGAAATTTTGATTGGCCTGTATAGGTAACCTCATAGAACTTGCATATAGAAGCTTCCTTCTAACTTCTGAGAATTGGAACACCAGAAACAGTGACTCAACTTGGGCATTTTGAGGATGATAAATATCCAGATTGCTTTTGTTTAAGGACTGTCAAACCACTGATAGGATCAAAAGCTTTGACAGAGTGTCAGAAATCCTCAGTGATCCCTCAATACTTAACCCATCTCAAGAAAATGGCAAGGGAACATGGGAGGGTGATTTCATTTTTATATTAATTAAATGAAAAATTTTTTTACATTTACATGATTCATTTTCTTTCCCTTCCTACTTCCCTCCACACACCCAGAGCCAGGGTTTAAGAAAACCCTTAAAATGGTCAAACAACAACAAAATCACCATAAAATGCCATTAGGTTTAAAGGGAACACCAATACCTAAATTCAGAAGAAGACAACAATGTATAAATAGTTACAAAAAAGACTTCAAAGAAGAATTCTAATTGGACACAAGCTAGAAAATAATTCCTGAAATAATTTTTTTAAAAAAAAGATGAGCCATAGAGGGGAAAATAAAAAAAAAGAAACAATGATTCAAGAAAATTGTGGGAAGAGTTTTAATATCTTAGTAAAAGAGGGCATGTACATGCATGTAGGCACACATACACACTAAAAAAATGAAGGAAAAACCTTAAAAGTTTTGGCTTCATAATAAAAGGGGAATTGGCTTCACAATAAAAGACACAAAATAATTATCTAGAGAAATTCCTTAAATAGCAGAATAGGCCAAATGAAAAAGAGGTACAATAATTTATTGATGAAAAGAACTTTTTAAGAAAAAGAATTGGGGGGCAGCTGGGTAGATCAGTGAATTGAGAGTCAGGCCTGGAGACAGGAGGTCCTAGGTTCAAATCTGACCTCAGACACTTCCCACCTCTGTGAACCTGGGTAAGTGACTTGACCCCCATTGCCTACCCTTACCACTCTTCTGCCTTGGAGCCAATATACAGTACTGACTCCAAGAAGGAAGGTAAGGATTTTAAAAAAATAATTGGACAAATGGAAAAAAAAAGATGAAAAATTTTATCACTAGAAATAACTCCTTAAAATTATAATTGGAGCAATGGAAGCTCATGATTCTTTTAGATATCAAGAAACAATAAAACAAATAAAATGAAAGAAAAAATAGAAGAAAATATGAATTATCTCAGTGGAAAAAAAGACCTAAAATACAAAAAAGAGATGATTTAAAACTTTTTGGAATACACAAAACAAATGGTCAAAGAGAGACTAGACATCCTATGTCAAGAAATTCTAAAAGTAAATTCCCCTAATATCTTAGAGCCAGAAGGTATAATAGAAATTGAAAGAATTCATTAACCATCTCCTAAAAGAAGTCCTAAAATGAAGTGCCAAGAATATTATAACCAAATTCCACAGCTCCCAGGTCAGAGAGAAAATACTTCAAGCAGCCATAGAAAAACAATTTAAATGATAGAGCCACAGTCAAGATTATCAAGATTTAACATATTCTGCATCAAAGGGATACAGGACGTGGGATATTATATTTCAGAAACCAAAGACAATATGATTACAGTCAAGAATAACCTGGTCAGAGAAATTCATGATAATTGTTCAAGGAAAGATGCACATTTAAAGAAATAGAGTATTTACAGCATTATTTATGAAAAGATCAGAACTGATTTGAAAATTTAACATTCAAACAATAAGACAAACAAGAAGCATAAAAAATGTAAAAATGAAAGTGCAACCACACAAGATGCAATAAAGTTAAATATTATACATTCATAAGGGAAATGGCATATGTAACTCCTAATATTTTATCATTTTAAGAGAAATGAAATGGGATTTACATACTCAGAGGGCATGGATGTATTGATTATGTTGGAATAATCTAAAAATATACAGTGAGAAAAGGATGTACTAGGAGAAGTGGCAAGGGAGAGGTAGAATGGGGGAAGATTTCCTACATAAAAGAGGCATGAAAGGACTAACTTTTGTAGTGGAGGGGAAGTAGTGGCATGGGCATTACTTGAACTTCACTCTCATCATAATTGGTTCAAATAGGGAAGACTATATATGTGTATATAATTCTATTTTATCCAATAAGGAAATAGAAGGGGATGAGAAGAAGAAAAGGGGGAGAAGTATGATGGTTTAAGGGTGATAGTACTTATAAGCAAAAGAGACTTTAGAGGAGGGACAGGATAAAAAATGAAAGAGAAGAAGCAGAAAAAATGAGAGGGAGAGGAAATGACAGCAATCATAACTGTGAATGTGAATGAGCTGAAGTCACTTATACAATGGAAGCAGATAGCAAAATGGATTAGAAACTAGAATCAAATAGTAGACAATTTATAAGAGAAACACCTAAAAACATGCAAAAAAGTTAAAATAAAAGGATGGAATATATCTAATATACTTCAACTCAAAATTGAAAAAGGCAGAGGTATAACAATCATAATTTCAGACAAAATAAAAGCAAAAGTATATCAAATTAAAGTGGATATTCAGGGAAATTACATTTTGTTAAAAGTTATCCCAGAGGGAGGCTTCTGGGTTAAGATGGCGGCAGAGTAAAAAGCAGCTCTTAACCTCTCCTGACCAAAAAACATATAAGACTCCTCAAGGAGACATAAAAACAAACCCAGTCAAACGGAGGGACCCCACAACAGGGCGCAGTGTGGAAGGTACATGGAAACGGGACATTTCCATGCTATAAAGGGGTGAAACAGCTCTCACTAAATCGTGGGCTGAGCAACCACAGGTACCCCCACCCCTTCCACACACACCACCTATAACTCCAAAGCCAGCTAAAAAGAAATAAAGCAAGTTTGGGGCACCCATTGAGTCACTGGCAGCTCCAGGGCTTGTTCCTGAGAGAAGCAAGATTTAGGACCCCAAAAAGCTAAAGAACACGCACGGACTCTGAGCGCGGGCTCAGAGAGAGGGCACAGAGCGCAGGCGCAGGCAGAGGGCACAGAGCGCGGGCGCAGGCAGAGGCGCGGGTGGAGGCAGAGCATGAGGGAAGGCTCTGAAACCCTGAGTGGGGAACCAGCGCAGACGGGTATACGACTGTGGAAGCAGAGCCCTGAGACTTGTAAAGGAACCTCCAGCAGAGGATCAAGCAAGGGGGTTCACCAGGGGGCTTGACTTTGAGAAAAACCAGAACTCAGACTTCAGGACGCAAAAGACTGCAAACAGACCCTGAGCGCAAGGGTAAAGCTGAGAAGCTGCTGGGATAACAATGGCTACCCAGAATCAGGAAGCTCAGATGAGAAAGATTAACAAGAAAAAGAAATCTTTAACACTCGACAACTTTTACACAGAGAAAATCCAGACAACTGAGCAAATAAAAGGGGAGAACAAACAAGCATCTAGACCCTCCCAAAATAATAATGAAAACTGGTCACAAGCTCTTAAAAAGTTCAAAACTGAGATGACGAGAAAGATGGAAAAGATTTGGTTAGAGAAATGGGAAATAGCTCAAAAGGAAATCAGGCAAGAAAATAACAGTTGAAAAGGCAGAATTTTGCAATTGGAAAGTGAGGCTCAGAAATCAAATGAACTGATAAGCAAAGTGAACACCAGAAATGACCAGATTGAAAAGGAAAACCAAAAGATCATAGCCGAAAACCAAAAGATCATAGCCGAAAACCAAAAGATTATAGCTGAAAACCAATACCTAAAGGCTAGAATTGAGCAATTAGAAGCTAATGATCTCTCAAGACAACAAGAACAAATAAAACAAAGTCAAGAGACTGATAAAATAGAAGGAAACATGAAATATCTCAATGAGAAAGTGACAGACCAAAAAAACCGGTCTGGAAGAGACAATTTGAGAATCATTGGTCTTCCAGAAAAAACAGAAAATAATAGAAACTTGGATTCCATACTAAAAGAAATTATTCAGCAAAATTGCCCTGAAGTCCTACAACAAGAGGGCAATATAGACATTGAAAGGATCCATAGATCACCCTCTACACTGGACACAGAAAAGTCAACACCAAGGAATATAATAGCAAAATTCAAGAGATTTCAAGTAAAAGAAAAAATCTTACAAGAAGCCAGAAAGAGACAATTCAAATATCAAGGAGCACCAATCAGGATCACACAGGATGTGGCAGCATCCACGCTAAAAGACCACGAGGCTTGGAACAAAATATTCAGAAAGGCAAGAGAGATGGGTCTTCAGCCACAGATCAACTACCCATCGAAACTGACTATATATTTCCAGGGGAAAGTATGGGCATTCAACAAAATTGAAGAATTCCAAGTTTTTGCACAAAAGAGACCGGGACTAAATGGAAAGTTTGATACCCAACCACAACTATCAAGAGAAACATGAAAAGGTAAATAAGAAACAGAGGGAAAAGAAAGAAAACTTATAATTTTTTAAATTTGTCACTTTAAGGGCTTAAATAAGATCTAATTATCTGTATTCCTATGTGGAGAAATGCTATGTATAATTCTCGGTAGTGAACTCTATTCACTATTATAGTATTCACTATTATAGTAATCAGAAGAATAATTCACAGGGAGAGGGTGGAATACTAAATGGTCTAAGATGATATGGGGGGTGGAAAAGAGGGGGGTGAATAGTAGGGGACACCAAGAGAAACTTGAGTGAATAAGAAAAATAGGATATTATATTACACACAAAGAGGGCATGGGAAAGAGAGGGGACAAATACTATTAAAAGAAGGAGAGGAAGAAAGCATTTAGAGGTAATATTTAAACATTACTCTCAGTGTAATCAACCCGGAGAGGGAAGAGTAATTATACTATCCATTGGGATATAAAACTCTTATCTAACCCTACTGAGAAAGTCAGAAGGGATAAATCAAGGGGAGCAGGGGAGTGGGGAGGTCAGAAAGGGGAGGGAATTCATTAGGCCTTTAAAAACAAAACGAGGGGAATAATAAGGGAGGGGGTAGAAAGGGAAGTTAGTCAAGGGAGGGGATAAGGATAGGGTCTTAATAGCAAACCACTGGTTTAAAAAGAAATAGTTTAAGGAGAAGGGGTAGGAATAGGGGAGGATACAAAAATGTCAGTGAATGCACAATTGATAATTATAACTCTGAATGTGAATGATGAACTCACTCATAAAACGGAAGCAAATAGCAGAGTGGATTAGAAACCAAAATCCTACCATATGTTGTCTACAAGAAACACATATGAGGCGGGTAGACATACACAAGTTTAAGGTTCAGGGCTTGAGCAAAATCTTTTGGGCATCAAATGAGAAAAAGAAGGCAGGAGTGGCTATTATGATTTCTGACAACTCCAAAGTAAAAATAGATATGATTTAAAAAGACAGGGAAGGTCATTACATCCTGATTAAAGGCAGTATAAGCAATGAGGAAATAACACTACTCAATATATATGCACCAAATGGTATAGCATCCAAATTCATAAAGGAGAAACTGGCAGAGCTCAAAAAGGAAATAGATAGTAAAACCATACAAGTGGGAGATCTAAATATTCCTCTTTCACATCTAGATGAATCAAACCAAAAAATAAATAAGAAAGACTTAAGAGAGGTGAATGAAGTACTAGAAAAATTAGACTTAATTGATGTGTGGAGAAAAATAAATAGGGAGAAAAAAGAATACACCTTCTTTTCAGCTGCACATGGTACATTCACAAAGATTGACCATGTAATAGGGCATAGAATCATTGCAAACAAATGCAAAAGAGCAGAAATAATAAATGTAACCTTCTCAGATCATAATGCAATAAAAATAATAATCAGTAAGGGCACCTGGACAGGCAAATCAAAAACCAATTGGAAATTAAACAATATGATTCTCCAAAATCAATTTGTCAAAGAAGAAATCGTAGAAACAATCAACAATTTCATTGAAGAGAATGACAATGATGAGACATCCTACCAAACTCTGTGGGATGCAGCCAAGGCAGTTCTCAGGGGGAAATGTATATCCTTGAGTGCATATATTAACAAATTAAGGAGGGCAGAGATCAATGAATTGGGTATGCAACTCAAAAAATTAGAAAGCAAGCAAATTAAAAACCCCCAGATGAAAACTAAATTAGAAATACTAAAAATGAAGGGAGAAATTAACAAAATCGAAAGTAAAGAACTATTGAATTAATAAATAAGACTAGAAGCTGTTACTTAGAAAAAACAGATAAAATAGACAAAGTACTGGTCAATCTAAGGAGAAAAAGGAAAGAAGAAAAACAAATTGACAGTATTAAAGATGAAAAGGGAGACCTCACCTCTAATGAAGGGGAAATTAAGGCAATCATTAAGAACTATTTCGCCCAATTATATGGCAACAAATATAACAATTTAGGAGATATGGATGAATATTTACAAAAATATAAACTGCCTAGATTAACAGCAGAAGAAATAGAATACCTAAATAATCCCATATCAGAAATAGAAATTGAACAAGCCATTAAAGAACTCCCTAAGAAAAAATCGCCAGGGCCTGATGGATTCACAAGTGAATTCTATCAGACATTCAAAGAGCAACTAATCCCAATACTATACAAATTATTTGATATGATAACCAAAGAAGGAGTCCTACCAAATTCATTTTATGACACAAATATGGTAGTGATTCCAAAGCCAGGGAGATCAAAAACAGAGAAAGAAAACTATAGACCAATCTCCCTAATGAACATAGATGCAAAAATCTTAAATAGAATACTAGCAAAGAGACTCCAGCAAGTAATTAAGAAGATCATCCACGATGATCAGGTGGGATTTATACCAGGAATGCAAGGGTGCTTCAACATTAGAAAAACTATCCACATAATTGACCATATCAACAATCTAACCAACAAAAATCACATGATTATCTCAAGAGATGCTGAAAAAGCCTTTGACAAAATACAGCATCCATTAATATTGAAAACGCTGAAAAGTATAGGAATAGAAGGACCCTTCCTAAAAATAATAAACAGTATATACCTAAAACCATAAACAAGCATTATATACAATGGGGATAAATTAGAAGCCTTCCCAATAAGATCAGGAGTGAAACAAGGATGCCCATTATCACCTCTATTATTCAACATAGTACTAGAAACACTAGCAATAGCAATTAGAGAAGAAAAAGAAATGCAATGTATCAAAATAGGCAATGAGGAGACTAAGCTATCACTCTTTGCAGATGATATGATGGTCTACTTAAAAAATCCTAGAGAATCAACTAAGAAGCTTGTAGAAATAATCAACAACTTTAGCAAAGTTGCAGGATACAAATTAAATGCACATAAATCATCAGCATTTCTATATATTTCCAACACATTAGAGCAGCAAGAGGTAGAAAGAGAAACACCATTTAAAATTACCCTAGACTATATAAAATACTTGGGAATCTATCTACCAAAACAAACACAGCAATCATATGAAAACAACTACAAAACACTTTCCAAACAAATAAAACTAGAGCTAAGCAATTGGAAAGCCATTAACTGTTCATGGGTAGGATGAGCTCACATAATAAAAATGAACATTCTACCCAAATTAATTTACCTATTTAGCGCCATACCTATCAAATTACCAAAAAACTTCTTTACTGAATTAGGAAAAATATAACAAATTTCATTTGGAATAACAAAAGATCAAGAATATCAAGGGAAATAATGAAAAAAATGTGAAGGAAGGGGGCCTAGCAGTACCAGATATCAAACTATACTATAAAGCCTCAGTCATCAAAACAATATGGTACTGGCTAAGAGACAGAAAGGAGGATCAATGGAATAGACTTGGGGTAAATGATATCAGCAAGACAGTGTATGATAAACCCAAAGAGCCCAACTTTTGGGACATGAATCCACTATTTGACAAAATCTGCTGGGAAATTTGGAAAACTATATGGGAGAGATTAGGTCTAGATCAACATCTCACACCCTACACCAAGATAAATTCAGAATGGGTGAACGACTTGAATATAAAGAGGGAAATTATAAACATGTTAAGTAAACACAGAATAGTATACTTGTCAGATCTCTAGGAAAGGAAAGACTTTAAAACCAAGCAAGAGTTAGAGAAAATTACAAAATGTAAATTAAATGGTTTTGATTATATTAAACTAAAAAGCTTTTGTACAAACAAAAACAATGTATTCAAAATCAGAAGGGAAACAACAAATTGGGAAAAAATCTTTCTTACGAAAAACTCTGACAGGGGTCTAATTACTCAAATATATAAGGCATTAAAGCAATTGTATAAAAAATCAAGCCATTCCCCAATTGATAAATGGGCAAGAGACATGAATAGGCAATTTTCAGGTAAAGAAAGAAAAAGTATCAATAAGCACATGAGAAAGTGTTCTAAATCTCTAATAATTAGAGAAATGCAAATCAAAACAACTCTGAGGTATCACCTCACACCTAGCAGATTGGCTAAAATGAAAGAAGGGGAGAGTGATGAATGTTGGAGGGGATGTGGCAAAATTGGGACATTAATGCATTGCTGGTGGAGTTGTGAACTGATCCAAGTATTCTGGCTGGCAATTTGGAACTATGCTCAAAGGGCTATAAAAGATTGCCTACCCTTTGATCCAGCCATACCATTCTTGGGTTTGTACCCCAAAGAGATCATAGATAAACAGACTTGTACGAAATTATTTATAGCTGTGCTTTTTGTGGTGGCAAAAAACTGGAAAAGGAGGGTATGTCCTTCAATTGGGGAATGGCTGAACAAATTGTGATATATGCTGGTGATGGAATACTATTGTGCTAAAAGGAATAATAAACTGGAGGAGTTCCAGGTAAACTGGAAAGACCTCTAGGAACTGATGCAGAGCGAAAGGAGCAGAGCCAGAAGAACACTGTACACAGAGACTGATATACTGTGGTAAAATAAAATGTAATGGACTTCTGTACCAGCAGCAATGCAATGACAGAAGACAGCTCTGAGGGATTTATGGTAAAGAACACTACCCACATTCCGAGGAAGGACTACAGGAGAGGAAACATAGAAGATAAACAATTGCTTGAACGCATGGGTTGGGGTGGACATGATTGGGGATGTGGACTCGAAACTACCACACCAATGCAACTTACAACAATTTGGAAATAGGTCTTGATTGATGACACATGTTACAACCAGTGGAAATGCGTGTTGGCCATGGGTGGGGGGATAGTGGGGGGTGAAGGGGAAAGTAGGGGCATGAAGCATGTAAACATGTTAAAAATGAACATTAAAAATGTTTTAAAAAAAGTTATCCCAGAGGAACTTATGAGAAAGAATGTTATCCATATTCAGAGAAAGAACTGTGGGAGTAGAAACACTGAAGAAAAATGATATGATTGATCATATGGTTAGATGGGGATATGATTGAGGTTTTTGTGTTAAAAGGTCACTCTATTGAAAATATGAATAATAAGGAAATGGGTTTTGAACAATGATACATGTGGAATTGCTTGTCACCTCAGGGAGTGAGGAAGGAAGAAGGATGGGAAAAATCATAAATCATGAAACCATGGAAAAATATTCTAAATAAATAAATATATATTTGTTAAAAAGTTACCTCAGAAAATAATGTAATATTTTTAAAAATTATATCATGTATCTGATAATGGCCTCATTACTCAAATTCATACTGATAATAGAACTGAGTTAAATTCATAAAAATTGCCATTATCTAATTAATAGAGGATATTTTTTTTTTATCCTGGGACTCCATTCTAGGAGCATAGGGCCACAACCAGTAGGCAATGGGTTGCTCAGGGTCACCCACCTGAGAAGTGTCTGAGCCCAGATTTGAACCTAGGATCTTTCGTCTTTAGGCCTGGCTCTCAATCCACTGAGCTAGCCCAGCTGCCCCTACTTTAGGTTGCAGTTTCTTTAGCAGATGTGGTTTTTACAGGGTGGGGTTGCTAGCCCCACGCCCAACCCTTGGGCAGCTGGGTGGCTCAGTGGATTGAGAGCCAGGCCTAGAGACTGGAGGTCCTAGGTTCAAGTCCGGCCTCGGACACTTCCAGCTGTGTGACCTTGGGCAATTCACTTGACCCCTATCGCCCACCCTTACCACTCCTGGGCTAAGGATGGTCCCTAGCCCGGATGAAAAATAGAGGATATAAACAAGTAATTTTCAGAAGATGTCATAGCTATCTATCTCTACATCACTATTGTTTAGAGAAGGAAAATTAAAATACCTTAAGGTGCTTCCTCACACTTATAAAAATGACAAATGTTCATGATGATGAGGGGTAAATAGATAAACAAAAGAACTACTGGTGTAGAAATAAACTTGTCCAACATTTCTGGAGAACACTTTGGAAATAGAACAAATTGTGCATACCCGTTGACCCAGAAATACTACTACTAGGTCTGTATTTCAAAGAGATCAAATAAAAATAATCTATATGTACAAAAATATTTATAGCAGGTCTTCTTTGTGGTGGTAAAGAATTGAACAAAAAGAGGGTACTTATAAGTTGAAGAATGACTAAACAAATTGTAGTATATGATTTTGTTGGAGTACTATTATGCTATAGAAAATAATGAGAGAATTATTTCAGAAAAAAATGACATGATGTATATGAAATGATGCAAAATGAAGTGAGAAGAAATGAGAAAACATTGTGCAGTCACAGCAATACTGCAACAATGATTGATTGTGAAAGACACTCTGATCAATAAAATGATCTGAGAAAATTCCAAAGGACTCATAATGGAAAACAAAACAAACAAACAAACAACCAACAAAAACAACAACAAAAACTGTCCACCTCCAGAGGGAGAGAGAGCTGGTGGAATGAACTCTGAGTACAAGTCGAATATAATTTTCACCCTTTACTTTTTTTTTTCAAAATATGGCTAATCAGGCTTCTTGCCTGATTTCACAGATATAATCGATGTCATATTATTTGCTTTCTCAATTGATGTCAGAGTCTTGGAGGAAGAAATAGAATTTAGAATTTAAAAAATAATATTAAATATAAATAAATGAGTTAAAAATCCTATAAGATTTAAGAAATTTTACAGAACAAATCACATTTATATACATAAATATAATATACATGGAAAAAGAATAGATGTTTTCCCATTTTTAAGATGAAGAACTTGTGAGGTAAATGGTTGAATAACTAAGAAGTGGTGTAATTATGATCTGGATATTGACCAAGGGGGCCATAATGTGTTGTTCATTCTTCTGAGTAATATTTACTATTATTCCTAGTTAAGTTTCTGTATTCATCCATATGAAGAAAATTATCTTGGAAAGGTTCACACTGATATATACAGATGTAGGTTATAATGGATTTTAGAGTTAATGGAATATGAAGCAATACAAAATGAAGTGAACAGAGACAGGAGAATGTTATACACAATAATAGCAATATTGTACAAGATCAACTGTCTATAACTTAACTATTACCAGCAATGCAAAGATCCAAGACTATTCCAAGAGATTCATGATGAAAAAAGTTATTCAGCACCATAGAAAGAAACAATGAAGTTTGAATGCAGATTGAAGTATTCCATTTTTCACTTTCTCTCCTTCACGAGTTTTCTTTTTTTTTTTTTTGAATAAGTGAATTTTTTCCTTTCACAACATGACAAATATGGAAATATGTATTGCATGATAGCACATGTATAACCTATATCATATAACCTGCTATCTCAGGGAGGGAAGAGAAGAGGGAAGCAAGAAGATAACAGATTCCAAAATGTTAAAAAACTATTATTAAAATTTTATTGACAAAATTAAAATAAAGATCTTTATAATAAAGAGTTAAAGCATATTGAATTAAAATTTATCATACCTTTGCATTTGGACACACAAATTCAAGTACTCTAGTAAATAATTCGAGTACTATGAGATATAATGAACTTAACATGATCACTTATTGTTTTTTAAAATAATCCCTAAGACCATTATGAATATATATTTCTAGAGTATGCATATTGCTTAGAAATGACCTTTCCATTTCAATATATAAAATGCACCATTAAATATTGATGTGGTTTGTGCAGTAATATATAGAAATGGCCAGTACAAAATCACTGAGGGGAAGTATATAAAAGAATTTATGAATTGAAAATATTCTTACTGGATATATATATATATATACATATATATATATATATAACTATTCAAAAAGTTCATTCATAAAGGATTTTAACCTTATACCAACTCAATGATGCTTTTTAAAAAATTAATTCACTCACATTTTCCAAAGCCTTCCCTGTCCCCAAATAAATGTGTAGCAAAAACAGCAGTGGACTAAAACTAGGCTATTTGAGTTACAACCTTTACTTACTAGCCACATGATTCAGAAGAAGCTATTTTTTCAGTGTGAACCCCACTCCCACTATATTGGCATTTTGTAGATAAATCTGGGGAGATTAAAGTTTTCTCATCTAGTTTAGAGCCAAGATTCAACCTGGGATCTTTAAAGCAAAAAACTGTTTCTTATACCATGATGACTCTTACATTTGTTTCATAATAATAGGAAAGCTTACTCTATTTACACTGAAGTATTACTGCAGTCGAAGATTTCTAATTTGTTTTTTGTACCTCCTTCTTCTCAAATTTTAATTTCATAGAATTGACAAAGTTAAATGAAGGTTAAGTTGCTTATTCACACCATCATACAGCTAGGGAATGTCAGAGTTGAGACTTCAATGTAGGCAACTTGCCTCCAAGTTTTTGTAATGTCATGCTACCATCTATTAGACCATAAAATTCTATTCCTAAGGTATTGCTATTTACTATGATTATTATTGTCAAAAATTTATTCTCATCTTGTCAATGAATTTTATAAAGAAATGACCCAGAAATGGCTCAAGTTACTCTCTTACTATTCTTTAATACTTAGGGCTATCCACAGGTGGGTAAAATAATGTCTTCCATAGGCTCATAAAAACACTGAAAATATGCAAGATGATGGTGATCATATGTACCTCTTCAGTCCCCATATAATTTGTTGATTTTTTAAAACTATGTGTCTCATTTAAAAATAAAATTTTAATTTCTATAGTTTAGAGGTTGAACATAAATATATACACACACATATATGCATATATAATTGTTTGCAACAGTTTGTTCTGTGATGATATTCTCATTCAAATCAAATGAATAATCTGAGTTCTCCAGAATATTTTGAGATATAGAATTGGACTGTTGGAATGAATAGTTGATTAGCCAATGAAAGATAACGAAGTTCTGGAGTATGATTCTAGTGACAGGATTATGGGTTTCTTGGTATTTGGTAGGTGCCAAATTTGCACATATCGGTTGCAGTTTCTAACATTTAATATTGTAAGTTGATCACTAAAACATAGTTTCTATGTGATAAATGATTACTGATCAATAGATTCTATGATTCTTAACAATGACACTTCATTGAAGCTTGGTCTTTTATTTCAGTAAGAAAATTTTCCTTTAACATTAACAAATCTTCAAAACACATCCTTTTGTCTGGCACTTCTATGTAAATATATTTTGGTTAAGTTTATGCAAATATCATCCATGCAGGGCCATATTATTATTTTTTAAGACCATAACCATTTCATGGACTTCATTCAGAAATGAAATGTCATTTTCAGTTATATTCAACCAATATAATGGCAGGTATCTGTTATTAGCCTTCACTGGTAATTGATTGATATTTAGTCCAAAAGAATTTCTTTAGATTGTCAATTCTTTTCAGAGACTCTAAATATTTCCATCAATCTTGTTTAACAAAATGGTATTGTGGAAATAGAACTGGCTTTGGAAAATATGCACCTCCATTAAAATCTTGACTCTAGTCCTTATACCTTTGTGTCATTGAGTACGTTACTTAACCTTTTGAGGCTTCAGTTTTTTTGACCATAGAAAACCTTAGATGGCCTTAAACATCTCTTCTAGTTCAAAGTTTTTAAGAAATATTTTAATGAAAAAGTATTAATTTAAAAAGAATATATCCATGTTGAAGGTTAAAAATCAATATTCATACAAGATAATTTTCCATATTAAAATCAAAGACAAATTGGCAGCATAAAATTGTGTTAAAATAATAAAAATTATTTTCCTAAGTTGTGGTTTTCTTTTCTTTCATATGATTCTGTAACGAAGGGAATGCTGGTATGAGGAAAGGTGGTAGCCGTTACCTCTGATGGCGTCTATGCTAATATCTAGGGGGTTGGTTTTATTCATGCCATCTCTACCTTTCTTACTCTACTATTTTTTTCTACAGTATAAACAGTTATCCTCAGATCTCTCTAGTGATCCACAAACTTACCTGAGGAAAGGAAGCAGGCACCTTTTGTGGTTCTTCTAGCTTTAGCCCCTAGCATGATGATTATCTTCACCTCAAATTAGTTTTTAAAGAAACTTGTAGAATGTAGATGAGACACATAGGATAATCTCATGTTTTCTAGTTTTTGTGGTGATCCAATAAGAAAATAATAAAAGATTGGAAAAACTTCCTTTGCAAATATAAATACATGAAAATTCATTCATTCATTCAACAAATAACTATGGAGTATACTCTTTATATAAATTGTTACGCTTTGGACATGGATAATATTTTTAACTACCACTCTTTCCATTTAGGAAACTTTTTAAGTCTCTGTTCATGTGCTGCAGGACTTATTTTATAATTGTCATATACTTTTTCTTCAACATAATTGTTTTGTCAATGAATATATCAAATTGATATCTCTATGCTATAGTTTCATCTTTTTCCCTTTAGAAGATGAGATGTTATTTGCCTTTTTTATCTTTACTTCTCTCCAAAATTTTGATAGTATAAAAATTTGCTTAAATTTGTCAGAATCAATGTATGTTCTTTAACTTAAAGTTATGTTGAATTAATTGTTTTATATATTTTATGACAAGAAGGTGAGGGACCCATGTGTATTTAATATTTTGTTTTATTGCTCTTATGACTTGCAGAATAAATATATTTGATATGAAGAACAATTGAGAAGCTGAGGAATTATAATCATATCTAATTTGATCATGAAAATATCTTTGATATCTTAAAGGACAAAAATAAAAAACACCTCTGGTTATATATCATGAAAATATCTTTGATATCTTAAAGGACAAAAATAAAAAAGACCTCTGGTTATATGTGTCACTATTTAAATATTGTCTACTAAGCCTTTTCTCTGAAATAAAGATGAGTGAAATGTGAAAGCATAATTATTATTCAGTTAAAGACATTGTTGATTTAAAGGCAAAATTTAAAACAAATAACAACTGAACTTTGAAACAGAAGATTATATGGAACCCTAATGATTTTTTTCTCTTTTCTCTTTTATAAATTATAGGCCAATTTAATTTTGATTATTTCTTTATTTTTAAGTATTTGTCCATGTTTACATGATTCATGTTCTTTCTCTCTCATTTTCCTTCCTTTCTTTCAGAGCCTATTGGCTCTGAAAGCAATTCTACTGGGCAGTACTCAATACCTATTTCTGTATTATTCATTTTTGTAATAGAGTAATCTTTTAGAAACTAAAATCCCAAATCTTATACTCATATAAACAAGTGATAAATCATATATTTTTCTTCTGCATTTCTTTTCCCACAGTTCTTTATCTCAATGTGGATAGCATTCTTTCTCATAAGTCCTTTGGGATTGTCCTGGATCATTGCATTGCTATTAGTAGCAAAGTTGATTATATTTCATTGTCCCACAAGGTTTTAGTTTCTGGGTATAATGTTCTCCTGGTTCTGCTCATTTAGCTCTGCATCAGTTTGAGGAGGGCTTTCCAGCTCATATGGAAATCAAGCAGTTTATTTTTCCATAAAACACAATATTATTTCATCACCATCATATGTGAAACTTTTTTCAGCCATTCCCCAATCAAGGTACACTCCCTAATTTTCCATTTTTTCCAACACAAAGAACTTGGCCATGAATATTTTTGCCAATTTACTTTTTGATAATGTTTTATTTTCCCCAATTTACATGCAAATTGTTTTTTAATTTTTAAAAATTAAAAAAAAATTGAAATCCAAATTCTCTTCCTCCCCAACTTTTCACCCCTGCCTGAGACAATAAGCAATCTGATATAGTTTTTGCTTGTGCAATCATGTAAATTTTTTTTCCATGTTTTTCATTTTGTGTACAAGATAAAAACAGAAGCAAGAGAAGAAGGAGGAGGAGGAGAAGGAGAATAAGAAACATAGTATATTTTAGTTTGAATTCAGATTCCATGATTTCTTTCTCTGAAGACAGATTACATTTTCCATTATGAGTCTCTAGGATAGTCTCAGATCACTGTATTGTTGAGAATAACTACACAATTCATAGTTGTTTATCAAAAATTATTACTGTTACTGCATACATTTATTCTGTTTCTGTTTATTTCACATTGCATCAGTTCATGTAAGTCTTTCAAGGTTTTTCCAAATTCATCTTGCTTAACATTTCTTATGGCACAATATAATCTTATGTGACAATTTATTAAGCCATTCCTGAAATGATGGACACCATTCAATTTGCAATTCTTACCTAGTACAAAAGGATCTGCTATAAATATTTTTGTAATAAGAGGGTATTTCTTCCTTTTTAAAATCTCTTTGGGATACAGACCTAGTAGTAGTATTGCTGTACTAAAGAATATACACAGTTTTCGAGCCCTTTGGGCATAATTCATAGGCCGATTTACTATTCATTGTATAATACTAACTCTAAGGGCAAAATCAAAAAGACTATCAGGTTAAATTTTATCTTTTCCATTGGTACAGGGAACTCTGGGATAAAGAAATTCCTTCTACCAATATATTTGGACACCTTCTCTGCAACATTTCATTTTAAAGCATTTTTTAGAACACTGAGAATTTAAGTCATGTAATGAGGATCATATATCTGGAATGTAAAGTAAGACTTGAACCTAGGTCTTTCTGGTTCTGAGATATCTATGATGTTATGCTTCTTCTCTGTGGCATGGAGTCACTCTTTTGTAATGACCTACACAAATAAGGTTTTATTATAATCTCAGCCTTTGCCCTTTCATCCTTTTCTATTTTTCAAATGAAAAACCAAAGAGGATTGGACCTAAAAACACACTCTTTCCCTGAGAAGTTTTTCTGCTAGTAGACACTAATGGTTGTCTTATTTTTAATTTTTATTTTGAATATTTTCCCATAGTTACATTTTTCATGTTCTTTCCCTCTCCCTCAACCCAACCCCCGTTCCTCTAGTCAATGCAAAATTTCACTAGGTTTTACATGTATCATTGATTAAGACATAATTCCATATTATTGATAGTTGGACTAGAATTATTGTTTAGTGTCTACATCCCCAATAATATTCCAATCAGCCCATGTGTTCAAGAAGTTGTTTTTCTTCTGTGTTTCTCCTCCCACAGTTCTTCCTCTGAATGTGGCTAGTTTTCTTTCTCATAAGTCCCTCAGCCTTGCTCTGGATTCTTGCATTGCTGCTAGTAAAGAAGTCCATTACATTCGATTTTACCACAGTGTATCAGCCTCTGTGTATAATGTTCTCTTGGATCTGCTCTTTTCACTCTACATCAATTCCTGGAGGTTGTTCCAATTCACATGGAATTCCTCCAGTTCTTTATTCCTTTGAGCACAATAGTATTCCATCACCAACAGATACCACAATTTGTTCAGCCATTCCCCAATTGAAGTACATTCTCTCATTTTTCCAATTTTTTGACACCACAAAGAGTAAGACTATAAATATTTTTGTACAAGTCTTTTTCCTTATAATCTCTTTGGGATATAAACCAAGCAGTGCTATGACTGATTCAAAAGAGAGATAGTCTTTTAAAGCCCTTTGGGCATAATTCCAAATTGTCATCCAGAATGGTTGGATCAGTTCACAACTCCACCAGCAATGCATTAATGTCCCAATTTTGCCATATCCCCTCCAACATTCATTACTCTCCCCTGCTGTCATTTTAGCCAATCTGCTAGGTGTGAGGTGATACCTCAGAGTTGTTTTGATTTGCATTTCTCTAATTATTAGAAATTTGGAACACTTTCTCATGTGCTTATTTATAGTTTTGATTTCTTTAACTGAAAATTGCCTATTCATGTCCCATTTATTGATTGGGGGATGGCTTTATTTTTTATACAATTGATTTAGCTTCTTGTATATTTGAGTAATTAGACCTTTGTCTGAGTTTTTTGTTATAAACATTTTTTCCTAATTTGCTGCTTCTCTTCTAATTTTGGTAGCATTGGTTTTCTTATGATAAAGGTGGTTGCTTGTGCTGCCTTTTTCTTATGCAAACCAAGAGTAGAGTTATTGGAAGCCAAGTTTCACACACACACACACACGCACACACACACACACACACGCACACACACACACACACACAATTTTTTACTTTGCTTGAAATTCAGAAAAGGGAACTCTATGAGTTCCTGAACTCCAACTTTTAAGCAAAGTGTAGTCTTCATGAACCCAACTTTCTGGTTAAAAAAGAATTTATTTCCTTTCCAATGGCAATTTGAAAGTTATCTCTCTATTATATCCAAGTTTCAAATTCTTCAACTAAGCCTTCTGGAAAAGAATAGGATTTAATGGGAAATGCTTGCCTCTTGGGGAAAAGAAAATTCATATATGTGGCCACTGGATTATGGGAGGAAAGCAATTGATTGAAAATCACCACATAAGGGGAAAAAAAGGTTTGAACATCTATCTACATTCTTTCTATGTTGTTACATAAATGAAGGGTATTCTATGGTGCAACCTCAATTTCATTTCCCTTTTTAGAGAAGTGTAAACCATAGGGTGACTCTATAAGTATAAAGAAACTCCAAAGAAGTAAGAAGAGAATAATGGATAAAATAGAAGAGAATTTTTCTGCTTATGAGATATAGTAAGCCTTTTACATTTCTTTATTTGTGGCATTTTCTGCATTGCAGAATAAGGGCTGTCATATACCAAATAAATATTACTGCCTATACTCGTAGATAAACTGAGGAGCCTTTTTGCCATGCTTCGTGGAGATTCATGCACAAACTGTACAAGGACTCTCTTCATGGTTCCCCCAGCAAATTCTGAATGCACACAAAATAATACACAAAATTATTGTGGACTTTAGGTAGCATTCTAAAATCTCTACAAGCCCAAAGTTTGGGTTATTGGTCTATGGGCTACAGCGGCATAAGGAGGAGCAGAAGGTTTATAAAGATGATGAATTTTATTTTCATCATATTGAATGAACAGGATCAGTAGAAATCCAAGTAAAGTAGATAATGAGATAATTGAACATATGGGACAAGAACTGAAAGGGAAAAAGAAATAGGGTCGTAGATTTATTAGTAGATAAGGCAGTGAAAGAGGAATAAAATTTTGACATTATGTGATATCTGTGGTTATCTTTAGAATCCATTATGTACGTAAGATTTTAAAACATTTTTTTCCTATCTTTTTATGGTTTCCTTTGTAGCCAAAGGCACAATATTGTATAATAGCTCTGACATAGTCAATCAAATCCCTTGCATAGGCTTTAGAACCAGCTGAGGTTTTGAATAACACTTTTGAAAAAGAAAACAGTTCCACAATCATTGTAATCACTAGCTTTAAATACTCACAAGATCAAACTAACCTCTATATTTTCTTAGTAATCCAGAGCTTTTGTTAATGGTGAAAGTGTTGGATTGCATACACCCCTGGGGTGATCTTTTCTTTTTATTTGGTTGTGATTCTCTCTTCCCAGGATGAATTAACGGAAAATTTATTATGGCTACTTTTCTTTTGGGGAAATCATCTATTTTAAAGAAAATTAAATCTCTGTGATTTAAATTTATTGTTAATTTGAATTCATTTGGTACCTCTTGGTAGACAATGTTTTAATTTTAATCTATAATTTGGTAGAATCCACAAGACTTTTGAAATAGAAATACACATACTAGGTGAGCCTTTATAATTCAGAATTTAGTGAATTTGTTCTTTTGGCAATATAAAGTAAAGGTAACAGAAGTTTAGCAATTACTAGGATAGAAAGAAATTCACTCTTTTTTACAAACTATCCACAATGATTAGCCATTGTTACAACTGTTTTTTTTCCCACCTCTTTGCTACCTCTTCTAGTTTCTGGGGAAGAAGGATCAGAAATTGCTCAAATAATCATAGTTCAAAATGATTAAAAACAAATATCTTCTCTAATACTTAGAAGAATGTATTGTACATAGAATGTTCTTAGAGTTCTATCTTCTTAAAGCAACTTCAAAGTATGTTTGCTAACTTAGAAGCCTGGGTATTTTTATCTTTATGAATTTGTTCATGTTTAAAATCAGTGCAAATTTTTTTGTGATAAAGGGGCTGCTGGAAGTTTAAATAAGTTAAACAAAGTTTCAAAACTGTAGAAGATTGTGAGTAGCTACCTAATCGAGATAGCAATACTCACAATTGGGTACTAAAAGAATAGGTTTTAGAACTCACCTAATACAACCCCATTCTTTCATAGATGGGACCCAAAGAGCTTATAGTTTTCATTTTTCTAGATGACTACATATGACTACAGTCTCACATTCTGCTCTTATTCCTATTGACAATAAAGCATGTCAATGATCACTAAGTTCTCTACTGAAAAATTGTTCCAGTAATCTGGAAAACTGAAGCATTCCTTAACTTTCTTAATTTTCCATGGTAGGTGAATATGGACTTTGAATCAGAAAATCATGGGTTCTAATTAAAACTCTTACATGTAATAACTCTGTGATGCTGATCAGTCAACATGTTTTCTGAGTGCCTCAGTTTCTTCATCAATAAAATGGGGATAATGAAAAATAGTATTATTATCACTGATTATAGATACCATTATTATATCCTGCACAAGATATTTAGTCTCTCAGGGCTATTAGCAGTTCTCTAAGGCAAGCTTTGCAGAATGTGCCAGCCTACATAGACAGAGGATATTTTCTCAATTCTTAGTTTTCCACACTATTTAAATGATAGGACCAAGGGGATAAGAGAAGGGAGATGGTGGTAATAGAAGTGAGTAGATATTAAGGGGAAGGGGGGCAGTGATCAAAAGATAAAGAGACTTTTGGTGAAAGACAGGTCAAAACAAGAGAGAATAATAAAGAATAAATTGAAAAAATAGGATAGAGGGAAATACACAGAAGGTAATCATAAATGCAAATGTGTAAATGAGATGTACTCATGCATATGTAATGTAAATGGGATGGACTCATCCATAAAACAGAAGTGCATTGCAGAATGGATTAGAAACCAGAATCCAACAATTTGTTGTTTACAAGAAACACACTTTAAAAAGAGAGACACAGGGGCAGCTGGGTAGCTCAGTGGAGTGAGAGTCAGGCCTAGAGACAGGAGGTCCTAGGTTCAAACCCGGCCTCAGCCACTTCCCAGCTGTGTGACCCTGGGTAAGTCACTTGACCCCCATTGCCCACCCTTACCAATCTTCTACCTATGAGACAATACACCGAAGTACAAGGGTTTAAAAAAAAATAAAATAAAATAAAAAGAGAGACACAAAGAAATTAAAAATAAGGGGCTGGAACAGACGCAATTATGCTTCCTCTGAGTTAAAAATTTGGGGATAGCAAACATAATCTCTGACAAAGTAAAAGCAAAAATAGGGTTAATTAAAATAAATAAACAAGGGAACCACATTTTGATAAAGATACCAAAGACAATAAATAACATTAATACTAAACATGTATGTATCAAGTGACAGGGCATCCAAATGTTTAAAGAAAGTTAAATGAGTTATAGGAAGAAATGTGCAGTAAAACTATACTTGTAGAAGACATTTATTTTTATCTCTCAGAACTAGATAAATCTAACCATAAAATAAACAATAAAGAAATTAAGAAGATGAAAAGAATTTTAAGAAGGATCTTTATGATAAACCTTTGGAGAAAATGGAATTGAAATAGAAAAGAGTATACTTTTTTATTTTCATCTCTTCATTGCACCTTAACAAAAATAACTGTTTTTTGCAACATAAAGACAAATGCATAAAAGTAGAAATATTAAATGTATTTCCTTCCATTCACAATGTAACAAAAATTATATTCAAAAAAGTACTATGGAAACATAGATTAAAAATTAATTAGAGGGGCAGCTGGGTAGCTCAGTGGAGTGAGAGTCAGGCCTAGAGACAGGAGGTCCTAGGTTCAAACCCGGCCTCAGCCACTTCCCAGCTGTGTGACCCTGGGCAAGTCACTTGACCCCCATTGCCCACCCTTACCAATATTCCACTTATGAGACAATACACCGAAGTACAAGGGTTTAAAAAATTAATTAGAAAGTAAATAATCTAATCCCAAAAATGAATGTGTCAAAAGGAAAACATAGAAATGATAAATAATTTCATTAAATGTAATAAAAAATGAAACAATATATACCAAAATTAGAGGATTCAGACAAGGAAGTACTTTTGAAAAAATTTTCATCTCTAAAAGTTAGAGCAATAAAAAAGAGAAAGTTGATCAATGAATTTGACATGCAATTAAAAATATACAAGAAAAAAGAACAAATTTAAATATCCAATTAAAATCCAAATTGGAAATAAAAATAATCAAAGGACATATGAAAATTGTAAGTCAGAAAACCAATGAATTAATAAAACTAAGAATTGATTTTAGGAGGAAAATATTTTAAAAAGCCATTAGTTTAAATAGTTTTCAAAAGAACAAGGTAAAAGAAATTACAAGTGTCAAAAATGAATGCACCACCATTCAAGATTAAAGTTAACCACTTGTCAACTACATTGCTCATTTATATGCCAATAAGTCTCACAATGCAAGTGAAATGAATACATATTTATAAATTTATAAAAATATAAATTTCTCAGAAAAAGAAATAGAATATATAAATAAGTCTATCTTAGAAAAATAAATTCAACAAGCCTTAAATGAACTCCCTAAGTAAAAATCCCCCAAACCAGATGGATTCCCAAGTAAATTCTACCAGAAAATTTAAGAATAGGTAATTCCAATATTTTACAAAGTATTTGGGAAAATAGGCAAAAGAATCTTATCAAATTCCTTTTTATGACAGAAATATGGTGCTGAAAATTAAACAAGAAATGCAAAAGCACAGAGAGAAAACTATAGAGCAGTTTCCTTAATGAATGTTGCAGTAATACTCTAAATACAATTCTAACAATGAGATTACAGCAATATGTCAAAAAGAAAATACATTAATACTAGGAGAGACTTAAATCAGAAATTAAGGGCAGATAAAAAGCCATCAGTGTAATTGAGCCTATTAATAACAAAACCAACAAAATCCAGCATACTCTCTAAATAGATTCAGAAAAAGCTTTTGAAAAATACATCATTCATTCCTATTAAAACACTAAAAATAATAGGAATAAATGATGAGTAATATCTATCTAAAGCTATCAGCAAGCACTACCTATAGTAGGGATAAGCTAGAATCTTTTCCAATGAAATCAGGAATTAAGCAAGGATTCCCATTATCTACACTATTATTCAATATTGTACTAGAAATGATAGCTAGTGCAATAGAAGAAGGAAAAAAAAAGTACTGATGTCATTAGAACAGGTAGTAGGAAAAAGAAGTATCACTATCTGCAAATAATATGATGGTGTACTTAGAGAATCCTTTAGAATAATCTAAAAAAATGAAAACAACTAACTTTAGTAAAGTTGCAGGATATAAATACTTCAATATAAATCAGTATCATTTCTACATGGTACAAACCAGGTCCAGCAACAAAAAATAGAAAGAGAAATTCCCTTTTAAAATAAACTTTAGACAATGTAAAATACATGGAAGTCTACTTGCCAGGACAAACTCAGAAACTATATTAAAACAATTTCAAAACACCTTTCACACAATTAATTATGCATTTAAACAATTGGAGAAATTTTAGCTACTCACTGGTAGGCTCAACCAATAAAATAAAAATAATAATTCTACTTAAATCAATTTTCTTATTCAGTACCATATCAATCAAACTACTAAAATATTTTATTAAACTAGAAAAAAAATTAATCTGGAAGAGAATAAAGTATAGGAAATCCATCAATAATGTGAAGGAAGGTGACCAGCAGTAACAGATCTCAAGCTGTACTGGAAAGTGATAATCATCAAAACAATCTGATACTATAATATCTCGGACCACATATGAATATAATATCAAAATCAGTACAAGATTCAGATATAACAGATATTACCATAAGCAAATGAGATCATGAAATAGTTTATCTGTCAAATCTATGTAAAAGAGAAGAATTTATGTCCAAAGACGAGATAGAGAGTATTATGGAAATAAAAATGGATAATTCTGATTATATTAAATTACAAAGTTCTTGCACAGACAAAACTCTTGCAACCTAAATTAGTAGAAAAGCAAAAAAAAAGGGAAAATATTTTACAACAAGTGTTTCTGAAAATAGGCTCATTTCTTAATTATAGAGTACTGAGTCAAATTTATAAGGTTACAAACTTCACCAACTGATAAATGGTCAAAAGATATAAACAGTTTTCAGATGAAGAAATCAAAGATATCTATAGTCACCTGGAAAAATACTCTAAATGACTCTTGTTCAGAGAAATGCAAATTGAAAAGAGCTTTGAGGTACCACCTTACAGTATTAGATTGGTTAATATGACAGAAAAGGAAAATAACAAATATTGGGTGGGGGTGTGTGAAAATTGGGACAACAATCCACCTTTGGTTGAAATATGAAATGATTCAATCATTCTGGAGAGCAATTTGGAACTATGCCTGCTTTAAAATTGTGCATATACTTTTATCCAGAAATAGTACTATACTATACTACTATATTTCACTTTCTTTCTTCATTTTATTTTTTAAAATTCTAAAACAAACAAAAACTTGGTACTGGCTAAGAAATAGGATGGTTATTCAACAGTCAAATAGCTACACAATATATATTAAATGTCCACAGTAACCTAGTGTTTGATAAAAACCCCAAATCCAAGGGGGGCAGCTGGGTGCTCAGTGGAGTGAGAGTCAGGCCTAGAGACAGGAGGTCCTAGGTTCAAACCCGGCCTCAGCCACTTCCCAGCTCTGTGACCCTGGGCAAGTCACTTGACCCCCATTGCCCACCCTTACCAATCTTCCACCTATGAGACAATACACCAAAGTACAAGGGTTTAAAAAAAAAAAACAAAAACAAAACAAAAACAAAAAACCCCAAATCCAAGTTTTGGTGATAAGAACTCACTGTCTAAAATTGCTGAGAAACTGGAAATCACTTTGGCAGAAATTAGATATAAGCCAATATCTCAAACCATATAAGAAGATAAAGTTAAAATGGGTACAAGATTTAGACATAAAGGGTGATATCATGAGTAAATTAGGGAAGCATAAAAAGATCATATCTCAGACTTATAGAAAGGAAAGAATTTATGACTGGACAAGGAACTAGAGAAGATCATAGGAAATTAAATTGATAATTTTGGTAGCATTAAATTAAAAACATTTTGCATGAAACAAAACCATTATATCCACAATTAAAAGGATAGCAGGAAACTGGTGGGGGAAAAATTTACACATTTCTCTGATAAAAGCTTCATTTCTCAAGTAGAAAACTGAGCCAAATTCATAAAAATATGAGTCATTTCCCAATGGATAAATGATCAAAAGATACATACTGGTAATTTTCAGAAGAAAAAATTGAAGCTATCTATAATCATATGAAAAATACTCCAACTTTGCTACTAGTAATACAACAAGCCAGGACACTCCTCAAGGACTTATGTGAAAGAATGCTATCCATATTGAGAGAAAGAACAATGGGAGTAGAAATGCAAAAGCAAAACATATAACACCACTTATCATGTATATATGGTCATGTGACTTAGGACTTATGCTTTAAAAATCAGTCTATAGCAAAAATGAATAATATTGAAAAAGGAATCAAGTGATAACATTTGTACAATCCAGTGTAATTGCATGTTGGCTCTGAGAGGAGGGAGAGAAGAGGGGACAGAAAGAAAATGAATCATATAGACATAGAAAAATATTTTTAAAAATTAAATTTAAATACATTAAAAAAAAAGAAAAATACTCCAATGATTAACGATTAGAAAAATGCAAATAAAAAACTCATGTCCTACTACACAGCTATATGATAGGTTAATATGACAGAAAAGGAAAATAACCAATGTTGAAGGGAATGTAGAAAAATATAGACACTAATGCACTGTTTGTGGGTTTGTGAACTGATCTAATCATTCTGGAGAGTAATTCTGAACTTTGCCAAAAGAGCTATAAAACTGCATACTCTTTCACCAAGCAAAGTTTTGTGTAACAAAGTTTTGTGTATTATAAATTTTGTCTACTAAAGAAATAGAAAAAAGAGGAAAAGGACAAGTCTATAAAAATACTTGAGGTAGCTCTTTTGTGGTAGCTAGAACTGGAAATTGGGGGATACCTATCATTCAGGTAATGGAATTGTGCTACAAGGAATAATGATAATCACATGATTTCAGAAAAAAAACTTTGGAAGACATGAATTTATGCAAAGTGAAATGAGCAGAAGGATAACTATATACAATTACAGCAATATTTTATGATGATCAATTGTGAATGACCTAGCATTTCTGATCAATATAATGCTTGAAGTACTGAGGACGAAAAATACAATTCTCTCGAAAAAGAACTGATATTACCTGTATACAGATTGAAATATATATTTTTTATTTTATTTTTCTTCCTTTTTTTAACAAAATGGATAATTTGGAAATATTTTGCATGTATAGTTAATATCAAATTTCTTGCCTCCCAATTGGTTGGTGAGGTATCATTGAGAGGGAGAGAATTCAGAACTTACTTAATTTTTTTAAAAAGGTTACAAATAAATATTAATTTTCAAAAGGAAAGGATATACTCAGGGTCTAATAATAGTACTTACCTTACATAATTGTTATGAAAAACAAATTATATAATTTATGTAAATATAAAAAGTACTTTAAACAAGCAATTATTAGCTATATTTTCGACATTATCACACCACTATGTTCATGTCCTAAAGAAACATATTTTGGTGGGACTTCTAAGTTGCATTAAAAAATACAAATCTGAGGCATTATAATATTTCATTTGAATTGATATAAAAATTTCTGGTTTATATAACTGAGAAAAGTTGACACAATGTCTTTCAAAAGCCTTTGAAAATATCCCAGGCAACTTTGTTCTTTATTTGAGAAGTAAGTAACTGATATTGTTTAGTCATTTTTAGTTATATCCAACTCTTTTTTACCACATTTGGGAATTTTTTTGGAAAGAAACTGAGGTGGTTTGCCATTTTCTTCTCCAGCTCATTTTATACCTGAGGAAATTGAAGGTAAACAAGAGTAAGTGTCTAGGTCAAGATCATAAACTAAAATATGTCTAAAACTAGATCTGTCAAGTCTTCCTGATTCCAGGCCTTGTACTCTATCCACTAGTCACCAAATTATGCCAACAGTAGAGTACTTGATCTAAATTAAAAAAAATAATAATCTTCACCTGAATTTGGTATTTCAATTATCTGAGGGATTTCATAAACATTGTCTCATTTTTCTTTGTCATTATATTAGACACTATGAAGATAAACAAGTAACAGAATTGAATGACCAAGAATAGATTCAATGAAGAGATAGGGGAGTATAATTTGGAGCATTGGAACATGGACTGTAACTACTTCTTTCTGTTGATTAGATTTTGTTAATTGTATTTTGTTTTATTTAACTATATTTCCCTCCTCTCTTTTATGTTCTTTTTTATAATGATTTGTTCTGATGAAGGAAGGGTATATCTGGAAATAGAAATAATGACAAAAATTATAAAGAAGAAACAAAAGACATAACTGCTACTTTGTGTTTTTTGCTTTATTTAGAGAGAGAAGATTCTAAAACAATGAGAATAATACAAGATTGTAAATAATCAATGTCTTTTAAAGCTAAGAATATAAGATTCCATACCCCAATTAGTACAAATATGAATCCCCTGAAGTAGTTTTATTTTGAATTCAGTTATAATTATACAAATATGGTGTTGTAGGAGTTGGTTCTAGCCCAACAGAAACACACAGTGTGGATTCAAATAATATGACCACTCTAGCGGAGTTCAATATTGCACAAATCAGGACCTAGATGAAGCCATAAATTCTTACTATTTCAGATTAAGATCTGGCTATCACTATTTGGAGATTAACTATTTAGAGATCTTACATGCCCTTGAGTACAGCACCTTTTTTTTTCCATTTTGTGAATGAAGTAAGTAAATCTCAAAGAGACTTTGCCATTTGTAAGTCACTTTTCATATATATATATATATATATATATATATATATATATATATATTTCACAGTGATTCTAAGAGGTAGATGTTTTGATTCCCAGTTTATTGATAAAGAAACTGAGCCTCAAAAAGCCTATGGTTTCATACCCATTAACAATCTGAGACAAAATTCAAGCTTAGGTCTTTCCTTCTCTAAGTCCAACACTTTGGATAACATAACTACTACTCTTAAATTCTGAATTTGAGGCTAATACACAGTATGAATACGAAGATGGAAGGTACAGGTTTTAAATAAAGTTCATGGTTTCTTTGTTCTTACTTCTTTTAACCTCTATTTGCCTCGATTTCTTGAACTGCAAAATGAGCTTACCAACAGCACCTACTTTCTTTTTTTCTTTTTTTTAAACCCTTACCTTCCATCTTGGAGCCAATACTGTGTATTGACTCAAAGGCAGAAGAGTGGTAAGGGTAGGCAATGGGGGTCAAGTGACTTGCCCAGGGTCACACAGCTGGGAAGTGTCTGAGGTTGGATTTGAAGCCAGGACCTCCTGTCTCTAGGCCTGACTCTCAATCCACTGAGATACCCAGCTGCGCCCCCAGTACCTACTTTCCATGGCTATTGTGAGGCTCAAGTGAGATAATATTTTAAAGCATTCCACAAATCTGAAGGTTCTATACAAATACTGTGTACTGTTATCATTAGTTTTTCATTGTATAATTAACTGCTCATATTTATTGATGTCTGAGTTCATAACAAAAAGGGCAGAAATGTCACGATAGGGATTTTGCCTGGAAAGTAAAAAGAGAGATGAATAAAAAAATTCATCTTTTTCTTGGCAGCAACAAGGGCTCCTATGAAGTAGGGCAGCACGAGTTTGATGTGGGCCAGGTCTGCACAATCTGCATTTTTCCCCCAGCAGCATTCTTTGACCTGGGAGCAGAAGGAGAGAAAACAGATGGTAAGGCTGATTCAGGACTGGGAATTGGCACAGGAGATCAATTTATGTGCTAATCTCCAAATATTCCACTTACAAAGCCCCCTAATTGTTACAATAATCAAACTCATAATCAAAATTTTAATTTGATATTTCAAGGAAGCCACCCAATGGAATGGTTCTACATTACTTATTACTAATAATTAGATGGCAACATCTTCCAATTGATCAGGAAACCAAATTTTTCTTGCTATTTTTAGGAAACAGAAGTCTACAGAGTGATGATAAAGGTGCAGCGTGAAAAGGATAAGAACCTTTGAATGTTTCTCAGATTAACCAATTCAATATCTTATACAAGAAACAAAATATTTTTTAAAAACCACATTCTTAATATAAAATGTTCCTAAGGAAAGATTAGCTCCATTGATCCTCAGGTTAAAAAAAAAAAGAGACAACAATAGCAAAAATAACTCATATATTTCAAACTTTGCCCTTCCGATGTCATCTCCTCTTTCACTTCTTTTGATTATTACTTAAAAATGAAATTGATATGACTTCACAGGAAAAAAAGTTTAGTAAAATAAAAGTATTTCCTTTATTCCCTGCGTCCAACTCAAACTCCGACTGTAATACTTCAAATACCGATATCCTGACAGCATTTCTGAGCTAATGATCTTATTTGCCTGGTCTGAATTCATGTTAAGAAAATCCCTAGAATCTCTTTCTGGTTTAGCTCATTTGTATACACCTTTCTAGGATTCTACCGATTTTCTTAGTTCCCTACTTCATGTCAAACTGGGCTCCAACTATCCTTCATTAGGTCCTTGGAGATCTACACATGGCTCTTTAGAACCATTAGCCATTCACTGTTAATGACATAAAAGCCCTAAAGCCTCAGGAAAAAAAAAAGATTCTTTCCTTTTACCTTTCTGTTCCCCCACTATTAATAGATAACTCCCAGCTGCTATTTCATTCTCGTCTGTCAGGGAAAGCTGTAACTACATGATTAAAGTGGCACACGGCTCTGAGACTATTATCAATTATACTAATTAAGGTCAAATAGAATGGAACAGCAGTTTTTGTGCAAAACAATGTAGGCAATGTAAACGGCGATTAATTTAAGGCCATCATATGTACCTATGACAGCTTCTGTAGTCCGTGTTATTAATTATTTCTAGACAGTGTCTTCCAGGCCCATCTCTAGTACTTCACATATAATTCTGGGTTCATTGAACTGCAGGGAAAAGCAGGCAGTGATGGAAATCAGTGTTTCCCAAATGGGAACTAGAGAGGAGTGCTGCTGACCTTGTTTTGTGGAAAAGGGAATACTGAAACATTCTCCTTTCTTTTTCTTTTGATAAAATAATTTTATGAGGTATTATAAGTATCTATATCTCCATGAGCAACTTTAGAAAGCTATCCACTAATATAGAGATCCAAATATAAAGAAAGAGAGAGAGAAATGTGTATGGAGAGAGAGAGAGAGAGAGAGACAGAGAGAGAGAGACAGAGAGAGAGAGATTAGAGGATAGATATATAATGGAAAGAAAAATGTGTATGTATATCTGCTGCCTATATATATTTTTAGATATATGTATGTATTATGTATACACTGATCAATGTAAAAAAGGAGTTTCTTCACTGGTAAAAATGGAAAAAAACAAACCCTGATTGTATCAAATACCTGTATCTAAACATAAACACACATACATACATATATCTATACCCATACTTATTCTTGTACATATACCTATACTCATAACTATATCCATACCCTATATTCATAGCTATACCAAAATATACCCCTATATTAATATGAGAGAAACAAAGGCAGACATATAGAGAGACAGAAAGAGAGTGGTTGAGAGATTATTGAATTATTACAAATTGTAATCTGGCTTCCAACTAAAATTGCTCAATCCATAGTAGCAATCTCTTAAATGCTAAACTTAAATGGTTTTTTCTTAATCCTCTTCTTTTATCTCTCTATTATATTTGACATTAGACATCACTTTCTCCTAAATATTCTCTCCTCTCAGGATTTTTTGTGACTTGACTCCTTGTTCTACTCCTACTTGTCTAACCACTCATTATGTGACTTCTTTTATGGTTTACCATCCAAATCATCTTTCCTAATATTGGACACTGACCAAGGTTATTTAATATGATTTCCTTTCTATATAATTCCTCAAAGGTAAACATATCTATTTCCAGTATCTTCCTGAGCTTCAATCCCTCATAACCAATTGCCTATTGGGTATTTCAATTCAAAGAAAATTTCATAATCAGTATTCCAAAAAAAAAAAAAAAACAACTCTCTAATCTTTCTCTCTTCCCAAATTATCCATTTGTGGTTTTAAAGAAAAGGAATCACCATTTTTATAGTCTCCAACGTTTTATAATCTCTTTATAAACTCCAAGGTTCTTAAACTCTCAGTTGAACCCTACACTTCTCACTCTCACTCATCACTCACCTGCCACCAATTCTTGTCCCATCTCTCTTTATAATACCCCTTACATCAAATCCCTTTTTTTTGGAGATCTTCATCAGTTTTCACCTAAATAATTGCAGCAGCTTTCTAATTGGTCTCTGTAACACTACTTTCTGCCTATGCCATTCCATCTTACATGCTATTGCCTAAGCAATTTCCCCTAACAGAATCTTTTACACTATCAATAAACTCTGGTGGTTTTCTGTTGTCTCTAGGGAAAAAATAATTTCAGATCATATCAACAAACATTAATTAAGTGCTTACTCTCTGCATGGCCAATATATCTAGCTTCATTTTTAAAAATCTTCTCTATCCTATTCTTTTAGCCAGTGATACATGTTTCCTCTCTTTCCTTCCCAACAATACTCCTGAAGCCTTTTTTGATCTTCCATCGAAATAGTATTTCTAAAACCATTTGCTATAGATGAATTCTTAACATATTTTAGCTTCTTTTTGATTGGTGTATGCCCTAAATTGTGACCCAGGAATTCAGGAAGGGAGAACACTGTTTGATTTCCTATAACAAAATAAGAAAAGACAAATGTCCAAGCCCCGTTATAAAAGAACCCAGAATTTTCTTGATTGGGTGCAGAGTTAAGTCAAGAGAAAATTTTGTGTTTTTTATTTGTTGATTTTGGATAAATTTCCCAAATGGCAGAATTAAATTGGATCTGGGACTTTCTTCCTTTGCTCAGACTAAAACAAATTATGGAATCTTTTTGACTGCCTTAGGCAGAGCTGGGATTGAGGTCACATGGCCTTACTCATACTCTAGTTTCATATATACACATATGTTCAGGAAAAGAAAAAACACTCTTTTCTAGCCTGGAATGAAGATTATTGACTAAGGAATATAAACTACTGCCCACAGAGAGGAGGAAAATTATGGCTTCTCTCAGATTATAATGCTCACATTCAAAAGGTGTGAGCCAGAAAAGAAACTATTTTGTCTTCACTCTCAACCTAAAAGCTAGGAGATTCAAATGCTATATAAGAGCATTTCAACAGGTAGGAAACACTAACCCCTGGAAGAATAAGAAAAAAAAATTCCATACAGTGATAACATGATTTGTGTCTTCATGGGATCTAATGTTTCTAAGGAGAAAAGGTGAGAAGAAAGAATATTTAAGGCAAGGAGGATTGTATCTATTCAATGGTATGGAATCAAATAATATAGTATGCTTAATGGCAAACAGCTAGGAAGCCATTCTGAGCACCACAAACTTTGTGACAGAATAACATACACTGGAAAGTCATGATAAAAGCATTGGCAGAAAGGAAAGGAAAACCTAAGGGAGACCTGTCCAGAAGCCTAGTCACATATTTAACAAGCCATATATCAACAAGAATGGCCAGTTGGTTTTATAGGAGAATATATTTGGAACACAAAAGGTTAGCTAGTCTAATACTCTCATTTTATATTTAGAAAACTGAATCTCATGACTCTTTCCTCCCTCTCAAGTGATATCTCACTACATGGATTTAGACTTCCCAAGGGCAGCATTATGTTGAGGTTCCAATTCTTTCAAGTTATCAATTTTCCTGAATTTCCCTGGAGTATTCAAAAGCTACATCTTAGTTTTCAGGATTTATCATAAGCCTATGTGGCTATTAAAGTCCTCCCAGGGCTTTTTTCATTAATGTGTAAACAGAACAAGTTGAAGGAATTAGCTCCAACATTTGGGATTCCAAATAGCATCAAGAAGTTTTCTTCTACCTCAGAGGTAATGTAATTATCACTAGAAAGACTGAATTTTTTCTAAAAATTTACTACCATATAAAGTAACTGTGAGTTTGACTAATATGGGCAAAAATATCATGACTACCACCACCACCACCACCACCACCGCCATCATTATAATCATTATAATACCTAGTGTTTGTAGGTGTTTTTGAGATGTATTAGACAGTTTTTTCCCCATACCATGGAATGCTTTCTGAAATCACTTTATCTTAGTAAATGTTTTAATTTAGTATTCAATTAGAAAACTTAACAAAGACTACCTCAAGAGAACAAAAACTCATGGAATGTGCTTATTTCTTGATTCAGTGTCTTAGGTCTCTTCTCTCCTTATTAGCAAAATCAAATAAATATATATTTACTTAATAACAGCACGAGTTGTGAAGAGTCATTTTGGAAATGTTTTATACTCAATAGTGCTCTGCCTACACATCATTATTGCCAATTAAAAAAAATGCAAATTTTGTTCTGGTAAAGTTTCTTGGTTCATTAACCAAATATTTTTTCTTTATACCAGTGCAACCAATGTGAAGATAGAATTTCATGGAAAGCTTTAGGCAAAAGTCATAGCTGGGTGCTTTTCCTTTTGAAAAGTAGGCAGTTGTTTCCTTGGCTATAACTTGAAGGGAGTGGATTAGATCTTCTCTAAGGGTTCTTCCTATTCTAACAAGCCGTGATTTTATGCCTTCAGAATACTCTTCATTTTAAATGAATAAAATTAAGAGATAAAAATATTTGGTTCAGAGGTGTACTACATCTCCTAGCAGACTTTAAAAATAGGAAGAAACTAACTCCAGAAATCTTTCTATTTTACTTTTGGTCATTTCTAGTTCATATTGTTTTAAAGTATGAACACGAAGACTGAATGTTTGACTCATGCAGTCACTTAAGGACCAGGTCTCTCTACCTACAATGAAAAAAGAAAAAATTAAATAAGTTCAGACATAGATTATTAGGATGAAATGGTTTACTTATCCTAATTTTTTAGATATTTTCCAATTATACAAAACATTATTTTGACCAGTTTTTTATATAGATTCCTAAATGCATTAAATTCAATTTCCAGTTAAATTTTAAAATGCTGTAGCATACAACCTAAGAACATTGAGATCATCTATCCAACCTCTTTGATTTATGGATAAGAAAAAAATTATGCCTAAAGAGGTTAAATACTTGCTTCTTAAAGCCAATTAGAATCAAGGTCAGGTAGGCTCATTAAGTCCTCTTCCCACCTTAGCTCCAAAGTTAAAGCAGAATAAAGACCACAATGATAAACAACTATTTAGAATAGACAGAGACAATAACTAGGACATCTGCAGAGTACCTACTTTGAAATCAGTTTATGAAGCATTTTTTTGCACAGTTCCAAGTCCTAGGGCAGATTTAATATTGTAGAATAAGAAATGGATTTGGAACCAAGGTACCTGGGTTCAAATCCTACCTTTTCCAAAGTCAGATTACATTTAAATATATGCAGTTGTGAATAAATCACCTTACTTCTCTAATCCTTTGTTTCCTCTTTGTAAAATGAGGGAATCAAAGCAAGTGATCTCTGAGATTCTTTCCCATTCGAACTCTTTAATACTTCTCTCAGGCCTCAAAATGTTACTATTGTGGGAAATGATCCTCCCCAGTTTTAGTGGCAGGCCATTTGTTAAAGACTCATGATCTTAGTAAAGAGCCATATGCTATAGATTTTGATTATGTTTATTTTAAGATGCCTAGCAACTTGAATTTAACTCTAGATACTCAAATTATTCTAGTAATTCCTTAGACTATAGATATACACTTCATATATATCTATGTAAAAATATATATGAGCTCCATAACTATGAAGTACTATTTTGGTATATTTAATTGGAAGCTGAGATATAGAATAATTGTTATATTAATTATAATATCAGCCAGAGTTTACTATTATTATTGTTGAAACTAATAAGACTTTGAAGTGAACTGTATGTATTTTATCTAATTTGATCCTCAAAAAAGCTCTCTGAAGCAGACTGTATTTATCTCTGTTTTATAGAGGGGTTACCCAGTAGAGATATAAATAAATGTGCAATCATATAAACATCTATTATGTTATCCTATATCAAGATGATATTTAATGAATGCCTGATAAATTAATTAATTAATGAACCAGGACAAGTTAGCCTCTCTAGATAGAAATGGATATTCTCAACTAGTAAATCAAAATAATTTCTCTTCCGTAATCTCCTTCCCTACCTTCCTCCATTCTTTTCTTCCTTCCTTCCTCCCTTCCTCCTTTCCTTCCTCCTCTCTTTCTTTCATAAGGGATTGAAATATTGAATTTGCCAATGGAATTTAATATTGAAGGCAGAAACTTTATCATTTTCATATTTATATCCCCATCGTCCAGCCCAATGTCTAACACTTAATGGAAACTTAATGAATGCTTGTGGGTGAACTGACTTGTCAGTGAAAAAGAACAGCCTATCAAACTGGATAGACCAAGAGGTGAGTGAGTAAATTCAGGATTCGTTGAAACAAAACTAGGAATAGAGAATTGAGTCTATGATTGCATTGATTTAGTTAACTGCTAGGTGAGGAAATTCCTTTTTTTGAAGTAGGTTTTCATATTTTCTGCAACTTCTAATTGTCTTAGAGCCCTGAAATGTTGCAGGACTTGCTCAGGGTCACCCAGTCAATGTGTCAGAGACTAGAGGTGAATCCAGATCTGTACTATTACAATATAGTTAGACATTTGCAAAAGTAAGAAATGCCATAGATTATCTTGGAATTCATTGATCCTTCTGCCAAACAAGCTAACAGCTCAAAAAAGTCTTCCAAGTGAAGGCTTAGGGGAATATATATTTCATTAATAATCCACTGTTGAGAATTCTAATGAACTAATTTATGTAATTTCTTGAAACTTTGAAGAGACTTCATTACATGCTTCTTTACCTGGAGCTGATTGATGGTTTTTTTTTTTTTATGTATCTTTTGCCAAAGCATTGATTAGTCTAGGATTGATTAGTAATATGGATTTTCTTGCAGAGCTGGATCTATTTGCTCATTATAGTAGTTACATTGTACCCCTTCTTTTCTGTTGCCTTTATTTGGTTTTTAGTTTAAATTCAGTCATGCCAGAGACAATTTATATATAAAAAGTATTTTACTCACTTTTTGTTCATACTCATAGACCTTATTATAACTCTTGAAGAGGGTTATATAGAGAAATTATAGAATATAGCAGAAAATTCAGATAATTTGGAAACATTTTCATCTAAGAATATCTCAGTACACAGTCATACATATGTTTTGAATCCTACACAATGATGTTCAGTATCTCTACTGAACTGTCAGGGGGAAGAAAAGAAGCATTGAAAGAGATATAAACATATCACTAACAGACAGATATTCAGACAAATAGAGATGTAGCTGGTTGTCATGTTAAAACTCAACTATTTATACTTTTGACAAGTAGTGGAAAACAGAATGCACTCAGAAATCTGAGATCCAAAAACATAGAGCTTTGGAGTTCACTCTTGGTTATTTGTAATAAATGGGAAGAATATAGGATAGATGAACAGCATCCCTTCACCTCACATTAGTCATTATTTTCATACTCATTGATACTAAGAATTACAAGAATATTTAGCTAATAATAAAATTGACTAGTTTAAAGTTTTTCTGTCATTATTTTCCTCCCTCTTCTACCAATATAGAACATCAGAAGCTAGTTATAAAGGTCCAAAATCTTATGATCATAGAGCTGAAAGGCACTTCAGGTGCCACATAGTCAAACTTCATAATACACATAAAGAAATAGGCTTACAAAGGGTAAACATCTTGTTTCCAGTCACTCTGGGAATAAAGGAAAGGCTAAAAGTGAGATAAAAAACCCAGTCTTCGGTTCTGGGTTAAGATGGCGTCAGAGTAAGAAGCAGCTCTTAACCTCTCCTGACCAAAACACACAAAACTCCTCAAGGGGACATAAAAAGAAGTGCAGACAAACGGAGGAACCCCACAACAGGGCACAGCGTGGAAGGTACATGGAATCGAGGCATTTCCATGCTATAAAGGGGTGAAACAGCTCTCACTAAATCGCGGGCTGAGCAACCACCCCACCCCCACACCCTCCACACACAACACCTATAGTGCTGAAGCCAGCTAAAAAGAAATAGAGCAAGTTTGGGGTACCCATCGAGTCATTGGCAGCTTCGGGGCCTGTTCCTGAGAGCAGCAAGATTTAGGACCCCAAGAAGCTAACAAATGCACACAAAATCTGAGCTCGGGAGCAGGGCACCGAGAGCTGACGCAGGGCGCAAAGCGCGGGCTCAGGGCGCAGACACAGGAGGAGGCGTGGGTGGAGGCAGACACAGACACAAGCTAAAGCTCTGAAACCCTGAGTGGGGAACCAGTGCAGACGGGTATCCAACTGTGGAAGCAGCGCCCTGAGACTTGTAAAGAAACCTCCGACAGACGATCAAGCAAGGGGGTCCACCAGGGGGCTTGACTGCGGAAAGACCCTGAGCGCGAGGATAAACCTGAGAAGCTGCTAGGCTAACTATGGCTACCCAGGCTCAGGAAGTTCAGAAGAGAAAGATTAACAACAAGAAAAAGAAGTCTTTAACACTTGACAACTTTTACACAGAGAAAATCCAGACAACCGAGCAAACAGAGGAGGAGAACAAACAAGCATCTGGACTCTCCTCAAATAAGGAAAACTCCTCACAAGCTATGGAAGAGTTCAAAACTTAGATTTTGAGGAAAATGGAAGAGATCTGGCAATATGGGAGAGATTAGGTCTAGATCAACATCTCACACTCTACACCAAGATAAATTCAGAATGGGTGAACGACTTGAATATAAAGAGGGAAACTATAAACAAGTTAAGTGAACACAGAATAGTATACTTGTCAGATCTCTGGGAAAGGAAAGACTTTAAAACCAAGCAAGAGTTAGAGAAAATTACAAAATGTAAATTAAATGGTTTTGATTATATTAAACTAAAATTTGTACAAACAAAAACAATGTAGTCAAAATCAGAAGGGAAACAACAAATTGGGAAAAAATCTTTATAACGAAAAACTCTGACAGGGGTCTAATTACTCATATATACAAGGAGTTAAAGCAAGTGTATAAAAAAATCAAGCCATTCCCCAATTGATAAATGGGCAAGAGACATGAATAGACAATTTTCAGGTAAAGAAATCAAAAGTATCAATAAGTACATGAGAAAGTGTTCCAAATCTCTAATAATTAGAGAAATGCAAATCAAAACAACTCTGAAGTATCACCTCACACCTAGCAGATTGGCTAAGATGAAAGAAGGGGAGAATAATGAATGTTGGAGGGGATGTGGCAAAATTGGGACATTAATGCATTGCTGGTGGAGCTGTGAACGGATCCAGCCATTCTGGCTGGCAATTTGGAATCATGCTCAAAGGGCTATAAAAGAATGCCTGCCCTTTGATCCAGCCATATCATTGCTGGGTTTGTACCCCAAAGAGATCATAGATAAACAGACTTGTACGAAATTATTTATAGCTGTGCTTTTTGTGGTGGCAACAAATTGGAAAAGGAGGGTATGTCCTTCAATTGGGGAATGGCTGAACAAACTGTGGCATATGTGGGTGATAGAATACTATTGTGCTAAAAGGAATAATAAACTGGAGGAGTTCCAGGCAAACTGGAGAGACCTCCGGGAACAGATGCAGAGCGAAAGGAGCAGAGCCAGAAGAACATTGTACACAGAGACTCATATACTGTGGTAAAATCGAATGTAATGGACTTCTGTACTAGCAGCAATACAATGACCCAGGACAATTCAGAGGGATTTATGGTAAAGAATGCTACCCACATTCAGAGGAAGGACTACAGGAGAGGAAACATATAATAAAAACAACTGCTTGAACGCATGGGTCGGGGTGGACATGATTGGGGATGTGGACTCGAAACTACCACACCAATGCAACTACCAACAATTTGGAAATTGGTATTGATCAAGGACACATGACAAAACTAGTAGAAATGTGCATCGGCCATGGGTGGGGGGTGAAGGGGGGTGAAGGGGAAAGGAGGAGCATGAATCATGTAACCATGTTAAAAATGAATATTAATAAATGTTTGAAAAAAAAACCCAGTCTTCTAACTCAAGAAACAGTGTTCTTATCACAATATCAAATAAAAGCTTGCAAACAAATAAGAGAGATGAATAAATTCCAAACAGTGAACTGGAATTATCTTATTTTTCTAATTAAATATTAAATCACTGGGAGAACAAAACTTTCTTTTTTCTTTTTCTTTTTTTCCTTTTTTAAAAAATTTAACCAATTTTTAATTAACACTTATTTTCTCTCTCTGCTACCTCCCATCCAACTGGAAAAAATGAATTATTAATAGATTTGTATTTTCAAATAAAACATTTCATAATGCATAAAATTCTGAGAAACTCGATTCTATGTAAGGAAAAATAATTCATCAATCAGGCTAGAAATAATCAATAAGTTAATTGTTCAGTGCTCTCCCAGTGATCAAAGAAAAACTAATTCAGCATTTATAGTCATAAAATATCTTTTTGGAAGCTCATTATTCAACCTGTCCAACACATTTCTAACTGGTGGATACTTAATGAAAATGTGTACTTTTATATTTATATTTATATTTTTCTAACCCTCTCTGATGTCCTCATGATGATGCAGATTCATTCTAAATGCCCTAATAATGATAAATTTCTTAGGATTTACATACATCATCATCATATACAGGAATATAAAGAATTCAACTCCACAAGTCCCTTTTGATTACTTTTTCATATTTCCCTCTTTATGCTTCTCTTAAATCTTTGATTCCAATGTCAGATTTTCTATTCATCTTATCAGGAATGCCTGGAAGTGCTCTGTTCTATTAAATATCATTTTCCCCTTGAGTAGTATACTTACTTTTCCTTAGTAGGTTATTCTTGGTTGTAATTCTAGCTTTTTTGCCCTCTGGAATATGATATTCAAAGCCCTCTGTTGCTTTAATGGAGAAACTACTAAATCTTGAGTGATTCTGACTGTGGCTCCATGATATCTAAATTATTCTTTCTTGCTGATTGCAATGTTTTCTCCTAGACCTAGGTGTTCTATAATTTGCCTATAATATTTCTGTGAGTTTTCATTCTTGAATTTCTTTCAGGAGATGATTTGTGGATTCTTAAATTTTTTATCTTACTCTAAAGTATTGGGGCACTTTTCTTTTTTCAGTATTTTATTTTACTTTTTCCAAATAACATGCCAATAAAATTGACAATAATAATTTTCTGACATTTTCCCATTGATGCTCTCTCATTCCTTCCTCCCTTTCCCAAAGAAGATAGGCAATATTTTATAAATTATACATGTGTATACAATACAATATGTATTTGCAAATTCATCATGTTGTGAAAGAAGGTATGTTCCTTCCAAAAGAGAAAAAATCATGAAGGAAATAGATTAAAGAATGGCATTTTTCAATCTGCATTCAGGCTTTGGCAGTGTTTTCTATAGTGGTGGATAGACATTATTTATTATGAGTCTTAGTGTCCTGGATCTTTGCACTGTGATAACAGTTAAGTCATTCACAGTTGGTCATCATAATTTATTGCAATTATGTTGTACAATGTTCTCCTGGTTTATTTTTCTTATCATCCTGTTTGTCATTTCTTATGATCCAATAGTATTCCATTATAATCATATAGCACAATATGTTTAGTCATTCTCCAGTTGATGGACATCCCTTCAGTTTCAAGTTCTTTGCCACTGCAAAAAAGAGTTGTTATGAATATTTTAACACAAGTAGGTCATTCGCCCTCTGATCTTTTTCTGGTGCAGACCTAATGGTGATATTTCTGATCACACTTTCCCCTGCAAGAATATAGTCAGTTTTGCTGGATAGTTGATTCTTGGTTGTAGACCCAGTTCTCTTGATTTCCAGAATATTATATTCCATGCCTTCCAGTCCTTCAATGTAGATGCAGTCAGATCCTGTGTTATCCTAACTATGGTTCACTGGGGTCTGAATGACATCTTCTTAGCAGCTTACAATATTTTTCCCTTGGCCTGGTACTTTTTGAATTTGGTTATAATATTCCTGGAAGTTGTCAGTTGTGGATTAAATGTAGATGTTCTGTGGATTCTTTCAGATTCCACTTTTCCCACTTGTTCAAGAATGTCAGGGCAGTTGTCTTGGATAATTTCCTGTAGAATGATGTCCAGACTTTTTCTTCTGTCATGATGTTCCAGTAGACCAATAATTCTTAAATTGTCTCTTCAAGATCTGTTTTCTAGATCTTTAGTTGTGTCAATGAGGTGTTTCATATTTTCCTCAAATTTTTTATTTTTTTATTTTGTTGTATATATTATTGCTGCCTTGTGAAGTCATTTGCTTCTAGTTTTTTATATTGAATTTCATCCCTGGCTTTTTGGTCATCCTTTTCCTTCTGGTCTGATTTTTTTTTTTGTAGATCATCTTTCATCTTCTTTATTTCATTTTTGAGCTTGTCAACCTTGGCTTTTAAGACTTTATTTTCTCGTTTTAGTTCATGCATTTCCTTTTTCCAATTCTCTTCAGTCTCTCTTGACTGTTTTTTGAGATCCTGAAGTTCTTGAGTTAATTGGATTTTGAGATCTTCCAGAGTCTGTGTCCAATTCCCTGGAATTTCTTCCTCTTCTATTTCATTTGCTCTTTTTTCTCTTCCTGGAAAGAAGCTGTCACTTGTCATTTCTTTTCTCTTTTTCTGTTATTTACTCATATTTTTTCCTTCTCTGTTCTGCTAGTTTAAGCAGATGGATTTAATGAAGTTTGATGAAAGATCTTCACCCAGTTGGCAATGGAGGTTTGTGGTTACTTTCTCTGTGGTCTATGGAGGAGGGTTGTTGGAGTTTCCCTGTACACTGAAGACTTCTTCTCTGTCCAATTGATGGGATTAAGCCTGGACTGGGTTAATCTGTAGTGTTTAATGTGCCTGAGGCTAAAACCTTGAGAGAGAGAAAACAAAACAAAACAAAAAAAGGATGGGGGGAAGATTGAATATTTCTGCTGAGCTATCCAGCAGTAGGGTCCCCCTGCTCTGTTCTGTTGTTATATATCATTTTCTTTCCTCTTGAAGAGCTTTGTTTTTTATTTCAGTGTGGTAAGGCACATATGTCTGAAGTTTGTCTCAAACTAATCCACCATTTTCCAAGCGTTTTTGCTGTGTTTCTCTGCCTTTCTCCTCTAGCCACCTCCCTGGCATCTGTGTTCAACTCCCCAAGTCTGGCACCATCAAGGCCCTCTCTCCAGAAAGATGGGCCCACCTGCCTAGAAATTTTACTCAGCCTTCTATATAGTTGAGAAATGAGGCCTTTATCACAAAAAGTTGCTTTAAAAAATTTCCCCCAGTTTGTTGTTTCCATTCTATCTAGATTACTTTGGTTTTGTTTATACCAAAAACAAAACAAAACTTTTAAATTTAATAAAATCACTATTATCCACTTTATATATTCTTTATATGTTATAATGTCCTTTCTCCTGTTTTTATGTAATTCTTAATAATTGTTTTCTAACATTTTGTGACCCATATGCTCTCCCTTCCTCTCATCCCTTCCCCCTTCATCATAAAATGTTATTTCCATGTTCATCATAATGTGAATGAAGTCAATTCTAATTTTTAAGATATTCTTTGCTTCAGTGAATTTTAGTACTCCTTTTCAACTTGACCTATTCCCCTTTTAAATTTTGTGTGTACAATTATATTTTTAAATTTTGTTAATTTTTTCCCATTAGGCCTTTGTAACTCTTTTGAATAATTTTAATTTTATTTTCATAATTTTCTTCTCTCACTCATTAACTTCCTTAATTTTCCTTGTACCACTCTTACCTCTTTCTTTAAATCTCAGAATCCCTTCTAGTCATAGGTCCTTTTAGCATATTTTTTTTTTGAAATTTTGCTTACAGCTTTTTTCTCATTATCTTCTGAATTTGATCTTTTATGATACATAATAGTTCTTGATGATGTTCTTTTTTTTGTTGCTTGCTGATTTTCCTAGTCTACTTCTTCACATTTAGTTGATCTTTGCTCATTTGGGGGTGAGGAGGCACTGAGTCAAGTTTGAGTCTTTTTTGTGGTTTTTTTTTCAGAACCAGTTCTGGGGGGTCTGCAAACTTATTTTTTCACAATTTATTTATTTATTAAGAATATTTTCCATGGTTACATGATTCATGATTTTCACATCCTTCTTCCCTACCCCCTCCCATAGCTGACAAGCAGTTCCACTGGATTATACATGTATCATTGTTCAAAACCTACTTACCTACTATTCATATTTGCAATAGAGCAATCTTTTAATACCAATACACCAATCATATCCCCATTGAACCATGTGATCAATTATATATTTTTCTTCTGCATTTCTTTTCCTACAGTTCTCTCTCTGGACATGGAGAGAAGTCCATTACATTTGATTGTACCACAACGTATGTCTCTATGTACATTGTTCTCCCAGTTCTGTTCTGCATCAATTCCTGGAGATCTTTCTAGTGCATATAGAAATCTTCCAGTTCATTATTTCTTTCAGCACAATAGTATTCCAACACCAGCATATACCACAATTTGTTCAGCCATTCCCCAATCGATGGAAATGCCCTTATTTTCCAATTTTTTTGTCACCACAAAGAGCATGGCTATGAATATTTTTGTAAAAGTCTTTTTTCATTATTATCTCATTGGGGTACAACCCCAGCAGTGGTTTGGATGGATCGAAGGGCAGGCAATCTTTTAAAGCCCTTTGGGAATAATTCCATATTGCCCTCCAGAACAGTCGGACTAATTCACAATTCCACCTCTAGCGTATCAGTGTCCCAATTTTGTCACATCCTCTCCAACATTTTCTGTGCTGCCATATTGGCCAATCTCCTAGGTGTTAAGTGGCACCTCAGAGTTGTTTTAATTTGCATATTTCTAATCAAAATGGAGTTAGAACACTTTTTCATGTGATTACTGAGAGTTTTTATTTCTTCACCTAAGAACTGTCTATTCATATTCCTTGACTGTTTATCTAATGGGAACTTGCTTGAATTTTTAAAAATTTGACTTAGTTCATTATATCTTTGGGAAACTATACCTTTGTTAGATACTTTTCTTATAAAACATTTTTCCCAGTTTGTTTCTTTTCTTCTAATTTTGGTTTCATTGGTTTTGTTTGTACAAAACCTTTTTAATTTGATGTAATCAAAATTATTCATTTTACATTTTAGAATGTTCTTTATCTCTTGCTTGCTCTTAAATTACTTCCCTCCCACAGATCTGAGACTATTCCCTGTTCACCTAATTTATTCATGATTTCATTCTTTATATTTAAGTAATTTACCCATTTTGAATTTATCTTGGTATAGAATGTGAGAAGTCTGCTAATTTTAGATATTTCCTTGGTGGTTGTCCTAGAGAGGCCTGGTCACTGCTGTCCTGGTATGTACTCTTAGAAGGGTATCCACAAGTGCTAGCCCTTATCTTGATGCTGGAACATTGCCAAGGTTGCCAAGGCCCTTTTGATGGTTCCAAAATGTCCTTTCCCATGGAACTGAAAACAAGAAGTGTTTATGGCTTACAAAGTTGTCATTCAGCACTAGATATCCCCTGTACTTGCAATGTGTCCCCTCTAATCTCCTTATGACTACATGTCTGCCTCTCCCCTTATCATCACTGGCCTGAGAGGACCTGAAGCTTCTGTTGCAGCTACGGCTGATGTTGTGGTCCCCTCCAGACCAAACATCTATATTCCTACTGAATTTTGGATCTGTGCCTTCCCTAGTGCTACAGACTACTCTTATGAACCACCTACATTTTTTTATATTTGTGTATATGTGTACATACACATATATTTAACTGGAATATTTTACTTCATGATTTTATTGATAACTTACAGACTTTTTAATAATTGATGAGAATTCATTTAATATCCTAGAAACTTTTTTATGTTCTTGTTTTAATTATTTATTTTTTATTATTGAATCTCTAGGATTCTATTAATAAATCATATTATACAGAAAAAAAAATTGTAATTTTGGTTCCTTTTTGGACTAAACACATTCTTTATTTTTGTTGTTGCTTTCTCATTTCAAATTGTAGCATTTCTAATACTATATTAGAGTGGTAAATTTTTTTATCCTTTTTTTAAACTCATGTTCTTACTAGATGAATTACATTATGTATTATTTTACCTTGATGTTGGAAAGATACCACTTATCTTAAAAAACATCTATTTATTCCTATAATTTATTATTCTTTTAGAACAAAAATTGTGTTTTATTTTGTTTACAGCTTTTTATCTCTTGATATTATCACATAATTTTGTTGTGAACAGCTCATAATGTTTATAATTTTTCTAATATTTAACCAATCCTGAATTCATGGTATAAATCATATATGATCATAGTGTGTAGTCTTCTGATATGCTCTTGAGGATTTTCATCAATATTTTATTTTAAAGTTTTGTTTGTATATTTGTTATATATATTTTATATACTACTCTTTCTATGTTTTGGCTTTTCCATAGCTTAGGTATTAGGAAAATATTTATACCATATTTTCATCAAAATGACTGATAGACTCTTTCTTTTCCTATTTTTGTTGACTGTTTTTATATTAGAGTGAATTCCTATTTTTATGTTTCAGAGAATTTGCCTATAAAAATATCTAGTCATCTTCCTATTTCTTCCCTTTTATTATATTGAATTCATAGTATATTAAATTTTTCTTTATGAAACTGGAAAATTTAAATTCCCTAATTTTTATTTGATTTGACACTTTGTAATTATTTTATTTAAGTTTTCAAATTAATGAAATATTATTGGGCCAAGTAATTTCTTATTATTCTTTAATTTTTTTCATTTGTTGTGAATATTTTTTTTCATTATTGATGCTGGTAATTTGTTTCTTCTCTTTCATTTTTAAATTTGTTCATTAATAGTTTAACAATTTAATTTTTGAAAATTCCTTTTACATTATGCCATCCCTCAATTTTTTCTAATTTCTTCTTTGCTTTTAAGAGTATCTATTTAATGTTTAATTGCATTTTTATTTTACTCTTTCTCTCTCGCTATATATATATATATATATATATATATATATATATAT